>NC_092176.1:3000000-3072500 GCF_045791955.1 Oncorhynchus clarkii lewisi | reverse complement strand
GACCGGCCGTGGCCTCAACCCCTGTGTTTATGTAGCCGCACTAGGGCTGGGAGAGCTCTTAACGAATGATGCTGATATATGACCGGTCCTGCTAAAAGCACATGCGGCCGCACACATGCACGCCCGTGCGCCTGCACACACAAGCACACGCGCCCGCAGCAAGGACCAGACTCAACTCAGAGTATTTTCTCACCACCAACCATTTGTAAATGATTTGTGTTTCAAGAGCCGGGTGACATGACACTGGGCAGCGGTAATGGAGTAGTAGTTTTGTGAGCATGGTATCTAATCCTAGTGCTGTTTAACGCTACTTTGGCTAGCTAGCATTTATAGCATGGGGAGGCTAGCTGGCATATTGCATTTGAAAGGGGGCCCAGAAAAACGACCTGTTAGCAGCATGCTGTGTCAGCTAGCATCACCCAAGCAACAGCCATGACTGTTGATCCTGGTGTGACGTCAAACTATTTCTGAGACTCCCAGAGGCGTGTTCGCAACCTCACTGGAGAACTCTGCAGTCAACCAATCTCTCAAATATGACAACAATTCAAATGTATGTGACTAAATACTCCTGTGTTCTGGGAGTATCCAACAAACAGCGCAGTAATGGCGCAGTGCTGGACGCCCTTCTGAATTTCTCATGACCAAACCCCACAACTACCCATAACCTAAGGTGCAGCTCCATTTTCTTCAAGGTGTATAAATGTGTCCTACTTTAAGGGGCTTGTGAAGAGGGAGACAGCTGGATGACTGTAGAGCTTGTAGATCTAGGTATAGAATAAAACCCAGGGACACTCTCACACCTCTCCCTTACCACACACAGGGTGTTGTCCTTGTTGTGCTGGGGCCTCTGGAGATAAGTTATGAATGCAACGCAAAAGCTGTACAATTTGTTGTATCTTCTATTATCTTCATGTTAAAGGCCACAAAAGCTCTTCAGTGAAGTCAGCCATTAAGAAATGACAGGTATTGCTATCAGGCTATTTTATAGCCTATTACCTGCAATGACAGCAGCTGCTGCAGCACCACTGTACAGCCTATCACATTATTTGCAGCTAAAGTCAGCTACTGTGTCATTTCGCCTCATTTTCTTGACAGTGCTATCATAAATCCATTGGGCTGCAGGGGGAACTGTCGACTTCCTCGATTATCTTCATAGCCTGAATGAATCCTGAAATGTATGTAACCGGCAATGACTGTTATGGATCAGGTGCCAGGGCCATTCTCTCTCTCTCTCTCTCTCTCTCTCTCTCTCTCTCTCTCTCTCTCTCTCTCTCTCTCTCTCTCTCTCTCTCTCTCTCTCTCTCTCTCTCTCTCTCTCTCTCTCTCTCTCTCTCTCTCTCTCTCTCTCTCTCTCTCTCTCTCTCTCTCTCTCTCTCTCTCTCTCTCTCTCTCTCTCTCTCTCTCTCTCTCTCTCTCTCTCTCTCTCTCTCTCTCTCTCTCTCTCTCTCTCTCAGGCACCGAGGGTGGTATAGTGGAATGGGGGAAGATATAGGGGTGAGGAGCTTGGGGCCTCTATCTACTCTCTTGTAATATAGTAAAACAGGTGAACTCTGTGAGGAACACAGTAGCTGTTCATAAATAATACATTTGGAATTTGGATTCTGTATCGCCTGAATTGCGCATCATGGGTAAAATGCATACTCGTTTAAAACATAACAGGTCATGGGGGTCAAGGATTGGGCTAAGAAATGCATTACATTTATCACATGAACATATGGCACACCACATCATGTAGAGTATGTTGAGAACAAAGTGGCAAGCAGACAGACAGACACGGACCGACACAGAGACAGACCAAAACACAGACAGGGGAAAATACAAAACAAAAGTGAGGCTGTTGCAATATGACTCAGTTACTTAATTTAGCATCAGTGTATGCATGTTACATATGAGGTGGGTGTGTGTTCATTTGGATGTCAGTGCAAGATTATTGTGAGTCCCAGGGCCTCAATAAAGTCAGGAACAAGCACGTTTTCAGGAGAGACAATCTGGCCATCGCCATTCATCTATGGAATACAAATGTGAAGAAAATCACAGCGTAAGACGACAGATGAGATGAATAAGATGAATGACAACTGCTATTTAAATAAGCTGTGGTCTTATGCAAAGCCCTCCACGGAAATCGCTTGGGATACACAGTACTGTAAGTGAACGTGTTTGTGGGCACGCGTTAAAATAAACAATATCGTAAAACATCCATTTTCCCCTTCCTTGCATATGAATTTTTGGGGGAGAGAATCAAGCATCACATATCTGAAAGGGCATATCTGAAATGAAACACCTAACTAGCTAATTCAAATCTGGAGTCTGACAACAACAAAAAAACACTTTGAAGGAAGATTCGCAATTTGCATCTGCCACTTTTACAGCATCTGTTCCAAGTCCCATTCTCTGGTCTCTCCCCTCCTTTGTTGGAAAGTGTTGAGCCCCAACTATTTAAGCTCACCTCCTACCTACAGAGCTCATTGTTCCTGTCCTCTGTGGACTCATAATGAGCCAACCGCCACAAAACCACCACAAAATTAATGAGTCATCATATGGGACAGACCCAGGACCGCTCTAAATCCCCATCCTGCCCCTCTCACACTTAATCCTCTCTCTCTCCCTCCCTCCCCGCCCCCACCCTCGGCTCATGCAGAAAGACCCTAACACCTCCCTATCAATTAGAGACTATTACAGGGCTCCCTGCTCACAGGCAAGAGAAAGAGGACCTTCACAGCTCAAGAGTGTGTGCTGGAGAGAATCGGAAGGCTGAGTGAGGGAATAGCCTAAAAGGTGCTCTCTTTCAAACCATGGCCCCATCCATTGTGCCAGCGACTAAGACCCCCAGGAGTAACGTCTCTGAAAGACTTGGGGATTCAAATGTATGGAGGGAGGGGGCTTTTGGGGAACATTTTCTCCCTAAACTGCAGAGTCAAATTGTATAATCACTAGCCTTTGTTGAACTAAGGGTGTATGACACGGCAGTTAACGCCAGCTAGCAAGGTACATGATGGGGTTTTACTTACTGCAAGGGAACTGCAGTACATTTTCATCATGGAAGTAATATAATATCACATGGGTCTGCTTTTTTGAGGACCTAAGAATTTTTTTGTAAGCACCCCCCCCCCCCACCTTTCAAAAATGTGAAGTTTTAAAGTTAATTTCCTGCAAGTCTACACATTTTGCCATGGGGCAGAGAGAAGTTGCCCATCCCTGATTGAAATAGAAAATCATGTTTCAGAGAATAGTATGTATCTTAGTAGCTCATTGCTTGTGGCTATATCTACTCCCTGAGACTTGTAAATAAAACGAAGCAAAAACCAGATAGGCATCTAAACATGAAAATTCATGTAGCTATTGATTTCTCAGAGAATTTCATGTCTCTCCTCAAAACGGTTGAGAAATACGGGTTGATACATCCCCGGGCAATATTTTGTACTTCATAGGTCTGATAGTCTTTGTTCAGAGCAAAAAGGCCGTTTTACATTGCCAGGATTTTACTTTGGTATTTTTCTGATAAGAAAGTATCTGTCTCATTCACGCAGGCACTGTTCATTGGCTTTTGAAGCTCCAGTACATTTCCAACTCAATCCCTCTGAGGGAGAATGGGTGAGATCAAATGGATTTGAAGAGGTTAAGAAAGGCAAATCCTGCTGAAACTGTCATTTCCACTAAGAGACGTCAATTTGGTGTGTGAAACACGGCCCCGAGAGAGCCTGGATAGCCTGGGAGCCTTCTGACAAGAGCAGAGGGCCTGGGGATCAGCCCAGACTCACCTGGAGAAGAAAGGCAATTCAGGAAGCATATGAGAGAGAGAGAGAGAGAGAGAGAGAGAGAGAGAGAGAGAGAGAGAGAGACTATATATTAGTGTTTCAGTCTCATATACAGTGAGTTTACAACACATTATGAACACCTGCTCTTTGCATGACATCGACTGACCAGGTGAATACAGCTGAAAGCAATCATCCCTTATTTATGTCACTTGTTAAATCCACATAGATGAAAGGGTGGGGAACGGGTTAAAGTGGGATTTTTAAGTCTTGAGACAATTGAGACATGGATTGTGTGTGTGCCATTCAGAGGGTGAATGGCCAAGACTTGTGCCTTTAAACGGGGTATGGTAGTAGGTGCCAGGTGCACCAGTTCCAGTCAAGAACTGCAAAACTTCTGTATATTTCACGTCCAAAGAACATCCAGCCAACTTGACACGACTGCGGGAAGCATTGGAGTCAACATGGGCCAACATCCCTGTGGAACCCATGGAGGGGATACAACGCAATATTAGGAAGGTGTTCTTAATGTTTTGTACACTCAGTGCATAGCAAATCAGTAAAACATTATACTCTGGAGACTACAATACCTCCAACACGGTCATTCCTTTTTTCAATCTCTCCGTGCATCCCGACAATCGAAGATCTGTAACAACCGATTCCACGTCCACTAAAACTAAAAGCAATAGAATGTCTTGTATCGGCCTGTCTCAAAGTATCCCACAACCATCCAGGGACAAAAGAGGACAACATCACCATCTGGGAAGAAATGTCATCGCTCATAAGCATGGTTGATGGGACACCACTAAAACACTGATGTGAACACATAAAAAAATCTAAATCATCGACAGGGTGTTTGTTTCTCTTGCTAAACATGTTGATAACTGTGAAATTGCCAATATTAGCAATGGTATTAACTCTAATATACAGCCTGTATATGTTGTTAGGAAGCCCAATGGCTGAAAATTACGATGTTGTCTCATTATAGTTGTTCTGACACTTAAACACAGTCACACATGCAGATGTTACACTCTATTTCAGCCAGAACGAGGTACATACAGGTTGGGTTTTACTTGCTTAGGACGTAAACAAAGCCTTTCAAATATGATTCAACAGCAAAACATTTTATGACAAACAAAAGCATATCATAAACGGGGCAATACTTCAAAGGTGGACAGAGGCAGTGTTCAGTAGAGGCAACTTCCATTCGACTCTTCTCACTGCTTTGAATCTCTTCAAACTTCAAATGGCTAAAATGAGCCTGTTAACGTTCATAAAAAAAAACAACCAAAGGTGCTGTCGAGGTGAGAGGGTTGTCTGTTTGAAGACACATTGGATTTATCTGAGCGCTGAAAGAGTTGGACAACAAACAGCCAATCTGCATCTCCTGCTGATAATAACAACACAGAATCTTGTAAGGGGCATGGGATAAAATCCACGGGGCCAGCCATGAAACATAAAGATTCAACGTGGTAAAATACAATGTGCCATAAAATATTAAATACGTGTGGTAAAATGATGCTGGTGGTAATATTTTTAATTGCTGCTGTCTATAAAAAAAGGCATATCTGTCTGTATTTATTTACAAGAAGGGATAGTGGATGGGGTCTTGGTTTGAAGTCCTGTTTATGAATATCGGCTCAGGCTTCTAGTTAAGTGCCTATAAATCAGACAGGGATCTTTGTGAAGTTTCCCTGGAGGACAGAACTTCAGGTCTAACGGACTCATTCTTTCACTTGTCTTTTAAACATTTTGATGGGCCTTGACTGACTACACATATAACAGCTTCTAAATTAAAGGGGTCCATTATGAGAGTGTCAAACAGGATAAATAATTGCACTAAATGAATCTAAAGATGAAACATCGGCCTGGAGTTTATTAGGAATCAGGACACCCTAAAAGGGATCACTGTAACAGCTTGAATGGTCCATATCTTCATAGACCCCAGGGTTGAGCTGAGTGCAACAGTTGATCCGAGTCACTTGGCACCAGTGTAAAGGACGTCACGCCACTTGATTAGCGAGTACCGCTTCCTCCTGCTGCTTCGGCTCACACCGAGGCTCGAACCCAGGACCTCTGCCTTGCTAGCACACGTGATCTCCCTCCTCAATCATCTTACCAGTCGGTGCTAACGGAAGTAAACGCTTCGACCGCGCAAGTAGCGATACTTCAGGCTGAGGAGTACGTTTCACAAATCCCCATGTGCTACCCCCCCCCCCCCCCCCCCCCCCCCCAGGCAAAGCCAGCTGCAGAGCTATAGGTTCATACAGACGTAAGATGCACCTCACTGGGTGACTCATACTCACTCCTTCCATTCACTGTATATTTGATGCATTTATCTCTTTATTTGGGTTGGGGTTCTAAAGTTCAGATCATGAGGGTGATTGCATTAGTAATGGTGCCCTGGTTGGCTGACCCAGTGATGATGGACGCAGAGGTGCATATCCTTGGGCTATGATCACTCTGGAGCCGGGATTAGGAGTGCTGATTTCTTTCCTGCGAGAGTTCAAAGGGCTAAATCAGAGTTTCACACTGAACTCTTGCCCTGGCTTTATGTTTAATTACTGTCGAGTGCTGTTAAGGCTTTGGCTGCAGAAATTGTTTGCTTTCTGCCTCAAGATGAAGCGCAGTCGTAAATGCAGATCGAGCTGACGTCACCGTGGACAAATACATGGGAAATGGCTGCGAAGCCTCATTGATCGAACTCCGTTATAACATTTTCCTCCCGAGGTGGATCGCGGGTGGATGAGAAACCTGCTCTGCGTCACGTTTTCCCTTTCTCTGTCCGTCTCCCAGTCTATCGCCCCTTCTTCCTCGGGCTAAACCTTCTGACCCACTCCCTGTACTGCAGCCATCCAGCTCTGACCATCCGTTCCCAGTTGCTATCTGACAGAAGCTATCAGTTCACACCCCTTGTCCTCAGGGAGAGGTGCTAAGGAAGGACTTCAGGATACGTCACAGCACGCTTAAGGAGCTCCCTGTGATACAGGGGTCTGGCCTATACGGGGAGGGCAGAGTATGTCAAGTTAATACAACAGGCATTCAATCAGTAGGTGTATAAATCTACATCAATAAATAGTCTGCCATTTTTTTGGTGATGATAACGTGTTCCGCAATGCATAAAGTGAACCAACCCTGAGCAGTTCATAAGGTTAATGGGTAATTGACAAGAGGCACGTTTGTTCAATCCCCAGATGGAGGAAGTGCTGTGCACACGTACTGGCACTTCCAAAGAACTGCTAACGTCTCAACTACTCCTCAGAGTCCTCTACATGCTAAGACAGACTTAGTTTCACTTCTTCATGCTCCTGTCTAAAAACGTTTTCTTTCACTGTATGTTGCATGTGTTGAGTAATGATTTTGGTTGAATGATGGGAAATGTAGTTTTGTCAAAGAACCATTGCCACCAGCGGATGGAAACAGGTCGTCCCATGTAGCCTATTGTGCATAGTTTCTACATTGCACTGATTCAACGAAGGCAAACCTCGTGTAGTTCCTGAACATATGCTAACAGCATCTTTCCAGGCATCATTATGTTATTTGTGGCTTGTCAAATTAGAATAAGGCATGAATAAACAGCTCGAGGCTTCTCTTCCTGAGGCCATTAAGGCAGATTTTGGGGTTTTGGATTTGGCACTTACAGCTCACTGTCAGTTAACATCCCCCTGGTTGGTTTTGAAGTAGTAAATATTGCCACGGCTTCTTGAAATGTGGGACCTGGGTTTTCTCCTCGCAGCTCCAGTGTATTTGTCGTCATGGTGGTTAGAATATACTTCTGAGGCCTAATGCAATTAGGTGTGTGTTCAGTGTTTAATCAGACTTGATTACCTGTTGACATAGATAGGGGAGAAGAAGACTGTTTCTCACCATAGAGGGACAGGAAGCACAGTTACACTAATTGAACATGATTTGGAGATGAGTGAGAAAGATGGTGATATCAAAACGGATGATTGTGGTTGAGCAAAGGCTTAAAGTGCACTGCAAAAGGCCTCCTGAAGACATAACTACAGTGAGGTTTCATATTAAAAGGGGTGATCAGGGATCAGAAGAATTCATTTTGTTCTTTAATAATCCCCAAAATGTACTTCCACGTAACACCATGCCATTTCACGTCACAAACAGTCAAGGTATTTGTCATATTTTTTGGACTGTTGGTCAATTTTGGACTAAAATGAACATGATTTTATGTCACATTTCAACATTTTCTGAGTCTCACAATGTCTCAGACAGCTTGAAGACATTTGATTTGCCCCAGTGTTCGGCTCCGTACCTTGTGGCCATCTATTCTTTTCAGAATACGTAGCTCGCTTCCCGATGGTACTGTAGCTCGTAGCTGTGTAGAGCCCACACCATTTCAACTCCATATTTACAGTAACAATCTGGTTGTCTTTCAGGACGCTGAGCTGTGCTTTGCTGTGCTTTTTCAAATTAATTTAGCTGTAAGGCAGAGTGTGATAAGACAGAATCAAGACTTCCTTCAGAACAGGACACTTGCCAAGTCTGACATAATCCAATCAGGTCCATTTTCATCAGCTTTTGTTTTGTCTTTTTTGCTTCTCTTTTGGACTTTCCTTTGGTTCCGGCGCCGACTAGAAAACCTGAAATGACACAATTCGGTCGTACTTGTATGGCAGAGCTGCTGCCATCCAAACAGCTTTTCTGCAGAGAAATCCTTGAAGACCCACACACTTAAATCTGGCCCTGAGGGCCACAGGCTCCATATACCACCGAGATAAAAAATGTTCAAGACAAAAATAAAAAATATATATATTGGGGGGGCTTACCATGGCAACAAAACGGCATGTCAAACTTCTGGAATGGAAAGCATTCTGCTGAGGAGTAAACACAGCGATGATTGCCCGTAGGAGAGCCCAGAAAAAGCACAGCACATTTCAGGGCCCAGCCTCACACATGTATGCAGTGGGAAGAGATACAATGTGGTAATAACAGGCGAGGCGTCAGGGTGCTGAAAAGACGGTTAAACGGCCATTTGCGAGAGGAAGACACATAACAGACCCGGTGGTAGCAGAGCCGCAAGCAACCCTGTCACAATGAGGCACAGGGCCTCCCCCGAAATAAACCTGTTAGGACCAACCAGGAGGCACTTCCCTTCCCCTGCCCACCTCCACTCACAGAGGGGGAGACCTCCTCCATTTGGTTACTCTTTCTCTGATCATGTTTATGGCCTGACCGTGTCTCCAGAACTTTCCAGGTGCTGTGAAATAACGCGTGATATCATAACGTCTGAAGAAACAGACACAGGACTTGCCATCACAAGCCCTAAGAACTAGAGTCTGACTAGCATGGAGGCGGTAGGCGCTAGGTGACAGCACAGGCGCCGAGGCACGAAAAAGTTACTAGATTTTCTGAGAGTCTCCATCCGTGCCTAATTGCACAAATACTCTTCGGTAAATCTTGAGCAAGCTCCTTTGCTTCAAATTAAAGAGAGGGAGAAATCCTCCGCCCAGCTCCAGACGCCAAGCTGTGCCACCTTCATGCCGAGCCGTCGATATGCCATGTAGATATTTCCAGTCCTCAATAACATCTGACAATGACACAAACTCGGAAAAGAGAAATGAATAAGAAAAGGAGTGTGGGATGCTCCAAAATAAAACCCCTGCCACATTTTTTTTGGATTTTCTTTTGAGCTTACAAGCATATTCTAGAGAGCTTCCTGTGCAAACACAATCAGCGCGGTGGAAGAATGATGAAAAGAGGTTACACTTATTATGGGAGAAAATAACAAGCTCTCGTGAAGGGATTGATTGTTTTCAAATCGTAGATCTTTTGTAAGAGGGGTGTAAAGTACAGCTAAGTCACCATTATGGGACGCCGCCGCTACATTGCTTTTGATTTTCTGTCAACATCCCTCTCTCAAAAACAAGCTGCTGTATTTACTAAATGCATCGAGGCCAAGAAATGGATTGGATATATTGTTCCTGCTCTGCCATACAAATTGTGTCAACCAGTCGGAGAATCTAGGGGCTTTCATTTTCAATGTCTTACACTGTGAGTGTTTAGAATTACCGTGGGGATCTAGGGAATAGTTAACGAATCACTATGGATGTAGTCACTGTGACAAAACCAAACATGCATTTAGCGTGAACTGTGAAAGCAAGAACACTTGCGGACTCGTTTGTCTGGCGGGCGGACATATGGTCATAAAGACAAAGTCTCATGACAAAGTCTCGTGACAAAGAACGCTTGTTGTCCATATGAAGAATGATATTTTCTATTGTTTCCAAACAACCTACCATGTTATTAAAATCCGATGTTTCATGATCAGTCATCATTATCATTATCTAAATATGACCCCTTAAAAGATGACTACAAAATCTTATATACAGACTGGCTCTTCTGGACAATCTTGGGGTTAAGGCATCGTTTCCGTATGCATAGACTATACACTATACAAAATGATGTGGACACCTCTTAAAATAAGTGGATTTGGCTTTTCAAGCCATACCTGTTGCTGACAGGTATACAATCTGGCACACAGCCATGCAATCTCCATAGAGAAACATTTGCAGTAGTATGGCCTTACTGAAGAACTCAGTGACTTTCAACGTGGCACCTTCATAGGGTGCCACCTTTCCAAAAAAGTCAGTTAGTAAAATGTATGCCCTGCTAGAGCTGCCCCGGGCCACTGTAAGTGCTGTTATTGTGAAGTGGAAATGTTTAGGAGTAACAATGGCTCAGTCACGAAGTGGTAGGCCACAAGCTCACAGAACGAGGCCATCGAGTGCTGAAGCGCGTAGCTGTAAAATTTGTCTGTCCTCGGTTGCAACACTCAATACCGAGTTCCAAACTGCCTCTGGAAGCAACTTCAGCACAATAACTGTTCGTCAGGAGCTTCATGAAATGGGTTTCCATGGCCTAGCAGCCACACACAAGCCTGAGATCACCATGCGCAATGCCAAGTGTCGGCTGGAGTTGTGTAAAGTTCGCTGCCATTGGAAACGCGTTCTCTGGAGAATCACGCTTCACCATCTGGCAGTCCGACGGACAAATCTGGGTTTGGCGAATGCCAGGAGAACGCTACATGCCCCAATACATAGTGCCCGCTGTAAAGTTTGGCGGAGGAGGAATAATGGTCTGGCGCTGTCATGGTCATGGTCATGGTTCAGGCTAGGTCCCTACAGAAAGGTCCATACAGAAATTGTTTGTCGAGATCGGTGTGGAAGAAATTGACTGGCCTGCTCAGAGCCCTGACCTCTACCCCATTGAACACCTTTGGGCTGAATTGGAACGCTGAATGTAAGTCAGGCCTAATCGCCGAAAATCAGTGTCCAACCTCAATAATGCTCTTGTGGCTGAATGGAAGCAATGTTCCAACATCTAGTGGAAAGCCTTCCCAGAAGAGTGGAGGCTGTTATAGCAGCAAAGGGGGGACCAACTCCATATTAATGCCCATGATTTTGCAATGAGATGTTGGACGAGCAGGTGTCCACATAATTTTGGTCATGTAGTGTACTTAGCAGCAAGAGTGGCTGGAGTAGGGTGCTGGGGGCTTTTCTGCACTTTCAGAGGAGGGGATGGGGCACTGGAGGGGTAAGGGTATAAGAGAGCCCCTCCTGTGGGGCAGGGAGCAGATGGCCCCAGTCAGAGCCCTGCAGTGTGATAATGCACGTCGGCACACAGCACCACGCCACTTCAGCCTCTCTCATCTTACCATAACTCAGCCCTCGTCTGCATCCTGCTCCCTCCCACACTCAGTCACGGCCTTTCCGCCCCCCACCCCCCCAAGTACCCCAATAAATTCAAATGTAATGCTCTTAAATGAGATCACTTACATGTGTCATTTTACTTCGGTTATATTTATCATCTGACACTTTGGCCTTCATTAACAAATGGCCCTCAAGGCAGAGAACGCGTGATTCCTCATCCCTGATGTGGACAGCGGGGCCGTGGTGAGAAGGTGAAAGAGAGAAAGACAGAAAGAGTGGGGGGGGAATCACGCCTCACTTGGTGACGTCAACACCGTGCCGAATCGCTAATGGGAGTGTTTCCTTCGGCCAACGGTATTGGCCATGGAAGGAACAAGACGAGGAACACTGCATCTCTTAGCTCGGTGTCTGATATTCAGCTCCTCTCATCTTATGTCGATTGATAAACCATTTTAGACCATTGAGGTGAACATTAGGTATGCACATCAGTGACACACGTTGAGCGGAGTGGCACCGCTTGGAAAACGGTAGACATAGCAATAATATACCACTGCTTCATGCCCATGATCCAACATCAAGCACTCCCTCCCTGACTCCCCCTGCCCCTTCCACCCCAATAAAGGAAAACACCCAGAGGCCACCCACTGTCCAATGAGCGATCGCAAAACAAGCCTGGTCATTTAAATTTCAGATTTAATTGGCCGTCGTATTGTGTGAGGCAGTGGGGTGCATTAGCAGTGAGCTACTTCTGTAATAATACAGCATGTTCAGCAGTTGAGGTTAAGCGTATCTATTGTTAAATATATGGTGCACTGTTTTCCCATTGCGGATCTCCTTCGTCATCTGTAATGGCGAAGAAAAGCTACGTTTAGCCATTAATTATGGCCACAACGGAAGATGCACACAGCGAGGGTTACCCCTTTTCACTTCCTTTGTTAAACATTTTAAAACGGCTTCATTATAATAATGTATGTTGATTAACGATGTTTACTGCAGTGCCGGTGGTGCAAATTGTTTCTCCATAAATGAAACAAATAAAAGTTAGTTGATGAATTAGTGCACCAAATGTAAAAGGTTTTACAGTCCAATTCAATCCCAGTAACTCCTACCCACATGAAATGTACTTATTCAGAGAATAATAAACACTGATTTATGAATTTGCTGGATGAACAACTGTCCACTGAAAGTAACAAGCACATTCCATGTATTTTCGAATATTTACAATAATACGTCATATCGTAAGAACTTTCTTTTTTTTTTTTTAAGCAATCCCTTTGTCACTGCAAGGTACGTTCAAGAGTTCTTGCCACATGAAATACTAGGATCATTTTCTCTGCTACTAGACCTGTTTATGTCTTTAGATATACGTTGACAGTGTGACGTAAATATGACTTTTGCATTGATCTGGGCTAAATGGCTCAATTAGAAGAAGGGGAAAAAAAATATACGTAACAAATCCACTTATTTAAAGACGTTAACTAGTCTAGTGAAATGTTTGCATGATAACAAAAAAAAACGCAGTACATTTCCCCACTCAACTATAAGACTTTTGTTCACTGAATAGAAAGAAAATGTTTGCAAATCCTGTAAAGTACATTAACATTTTATATATATATATATATATATATATTCAGAGAGAGAGAGAGAGAGAGAGAGAGAGAGAGAGAGAGAGAGAGAGAGAGAGAGAGATGCATTAAGTAAACTTAAAAACATTACGAACTGCAGCTCCAATAAAGATGTAAATGTACTCTCATTTATTTTTTACTTGTTAATTGAACTATCGAAAAAGACAGTCACGGAAAAAACAGCCTTTGCATAGTCCAGAGTTTACAATATCCAGGTAACTGAACCAAGAACTCTTTACCAATATGGGCCACATGACAATTAAACCTGACTTCTTTTTTATAATGACCTCTTAGAACCAATATACGTCAATGGTCTAGCCACAAAAATGCTAGCCAAAGCGGCAACATTCGCAAACTCTTTTATCTTTAGAATGACGGCCTGAAATAATACAATTCTAGTGTCTGGTTTTCTGATATGTTTAATCCGTTCCTTTTTCAAATGCTCTCTCTGTACGTCTCATTTTAGTGTAAAACACAACTCAAAAAATGTACTAAATGCGGCGAGAGTATAATTTTACAGGTGAAGGACGAGAGGGAGTCATGTTTGTTAGTCTGCTTCGAACTGCGATGTGACTGTAACACGACAATAACGCAAATAGGTCTATCAAAAGTCGCTGTAAGTCACTTCTTAACAACAATGTGTGTGTGTGTCTTTACACGTTTTCTTCAATCTCACAATCAAAACTCACTCGATTCTGTAACTTCCCAAAATATGTAACTAGTAACAATGGTGTTAATAATAGTGTTAGTATTTGCACAAAATGCAGCAGTTGTAGTGACAGCCACGGAGGAATACGGCGTAAGAACAACACAGTGCACTGTGTCAGACCTAGTTAGTATCTAACTATGATGTATCTGTTCACGCTGATTTCAAATGGCACTGTACACCGGGCTAGCATCTAACAGAGCAAAAGGCTGTTTACCCTTAAGATAAAACCTACTATCTCGCGCCATAAAGACAAAAAAAAAATAGGCTTTTTGTAGGGCAAGCCTTACATTTTGAACATCTTTGTGTTTCATCTAAATCAGTGACAACAAAATAGCCTCTAGCGTGTTTTTTTCTTTCTTTCACAAACTTAACTATGACATCTGGCACGGCTTCTGAGCTCCATGACAACAGACTCTCCGGCAGCACACAACTGTGTGTCAGAAAGAAGAAGAAGAAGAAGAAGAAGAAGAAGAAGAAGAAGAAGAAGAAGAAGAAGAAGAAGAGGAGAAGCAGCTTGTTACTGGGGGGAATAAATGTAAAGAGATCAGTAATTACCATTATTTAAACAAGTCCCAATAACAAGTGGATTATGCAGAGCTGAGCTATTGTGAAGCCGAGCGTCTCTCTGAAATGGTTCTGAGGCAAATCCTTTTGTGGTTCAATGTCTGAGAGCCATTGTGTAATGTCGACTACAGCTAGGGGCCTACATTCATATATAGTCGCTTCAACCCATTGTCCGTCAAGGCAACGTACATTGGTCATGTACAGTACTTATTGTTGTCTGAGACTAATGACTAGTATTGCAGTGTTTCACAATGGAAAATGTATTATTTAGTTTAGCATTACTTTTTGCTATATTGCTATATGTATGCTGTAAACTATAGAAGACTCCATAATGTGGATTATCAAAATGTATTTGGGGCAGACAGCAATCAGAAGAAAGATATCATTCCATATGACAGAATGAGTGAGAGAGATAAAGTGGGATTGAAAGAGCTAGAGAGGGACACAGGGGGAGAGTGATGGGGGAGAGAGAGAGAGGGGCAGAGAGAGAGAGAGAGAGAGAGAGAGAGAGAGAGAGAGGGCAGAGAGAGAGAGAGAGAGAGGGGCAGTGAGAGAGAGAGAGAGAGAGAGAGAGAGAGAGAGAGAGAGGAGAGGGGGCAGAGAGAGAGAGAGAGCGAAAGAGAGACAGATAGAGAGAGAGAGAGGGGCAGAGAGAGAGAGAGAGAGGGGCAGTGAGAGAGAGAGAGAGAGAGAGAGGGGCAGCGAGAGAGAGAGGGGATCAGTGACAGATAATTCTCTGGACTCGCACAATTACCAAATCAGTCATAAACCACTTCTTTTTTTGTCTTTTTTTAAAATACATTTGATAAAATATTTTATATTTTATCTCCTTTTGTTGATCATCCAACAATCCATGTCCTCTGTTTCAGCATGATTTTTTTTATTTTAAAGATGGATTGAAAATGAAGGGAAAGAGTGAAAAAAGTCAATGTTGCTTGATGTCACAGAGACAGCTAAGCATGGTAATTACTGTCACACGCACACAATTGCACAGTACTTACTGCAGAGACTGTCAATTCAGCTTTCAGGCCTGCAACTCAGACAGAAGCACATAACTTTATCTTTGAGAGAAAGAGTGGGTGGTGTTTGTGTTTGTGGGTGGGGGGGGGGGGGGGGGGTTCAAATGTATGTCTTTTATTTATTTATTATTATTTTGTTGGACGTGAAATGGATTGTGCAGCAGCTCCCTCTTGTGGAGAAGGAGAGCCGTGCTCCCTGCCTGCTTGGTCTCAGTGGAGTGGTGCAGCCTCCTCTGCATTCGGGTGGCTGGCTGCGACAACATTCACTATCTGGCTGGACCTCTCTCTCTCTCCTTCAGCTGCTTGCTACCCTGCTGAGACACCCCGTCACTTCCCCTCTCAATGCTCACTCCGTCTGGATGTGATGTGTAACCCGGGCCCGATGCGCTCCCCACTAACCCCCTAAGTCAAATATTTAGACGGTCGATTTCAACCCCTTTAAGAAGTGCCTCGCAACCCCTCCACCATAAACAAATCGATGGGACGAGTTCGAATGCCATAGAGAATGTTCAAACGTAAACAAGTTCACTCCGAGGCTACGGGGAGGAGTGTTGGCGGAGGGGGCAGTGGCACGGGGAGAGCGGAAGGGATGGTGAATCTGATGCAAATGTATGCACAGCCATAATGTATGCATATGCATACGGGAGTGGGATTACACAGAGGGAAGAGCTACCGCAGATACTGAGAGGGTTTCCAACACGGTGAGGCAGAGGCAGAGGCTCCATGTTTACCAAGGCTGTGCAGTGCACAAGGCAGGGTGGAATACAGTACAACACTGGAAGAGAGAGGAAGGGTGCTGGGAGGCTGATGGAGGCGCGGTGGCAGAAGTGGGGTCCAGAGCTCATGATAAACAGAGCGACCTCTAGTCAGTGCCTGGGGGGAGGAGGAGAGGAAGGGAGGGAGGGGGTGGGTGGGTTTAGAGCAGCCTCTCCCAGCCTACTTTCAGGGAGAGGCTTGGGCACCAAATAGCATAGGAGAAACCATGGCATTAATATCCCCAGACTAACCCCCTGACAATAGCCCATTATGTATGGACGCCTCTGTACATTACACACCTTGAACTAAAAACAAACGCTCCCCTTTCTCCCCCTCAGTATCTGAACCGCAGCCAAGAAATTACACCGAGAGCCTGTTTTATTTTATTCTTTCACGGACAAGAAAGGTACATTTCCGCCTCCTAAACACCTTTCTGTGGCGCTGCTCTAATCAGTTACCTTGTGACACCTAGCTCTGCCGCAAATTATTGTTTGCCTCTGTGTTTTCCCTCTATCGCGAGCTTCCAGCCACGGGGATCAGCTATAATTACAATTCACACTGATTCCAGCCTGCCGTGTTCAACCGCGCCTCTAAATGAGAAAGCAGCCTGTAAGGTGCGGGAGGAGTCGACAACCAAAACACTGGGTATAAAAAAACGACAGCCCACCCCCGGCTGGGAGAGGTTGTCCATGCGGTATTATAATGTTTCTAAATGAGGAGCGTGTCTAGTGACACAAGTCGCTGTCCAGATATCGATTGCTCCCGTGGCTACACCACTAATAGTAGTGGAGAGTCATTGAACTTTAAAGCAAATAGTCCTTCTCCCCCGCTCAGCATCCTCACAGCAGATCAATACGGTCAGCCTGGCCTGGTAATACCTCTATCTGGAATAATGGCTTTCCACCTAGTTACTGTGAGTAAGGGCTCAAGACAGGCCCAGCTGAGCTGCAGTCCTTAGAGGAGAAGACACACACAGAGCCACGTACAGGCACACACACACACACACACACACACACACACACACACACACACACACACACACACACACACACACACACACACACACACACACACACACACACACACACACACACACACACACACAGATAAAATCATGCACAAACACATACACAGAACATAAACACAAAGACAAAATCATACACACACACACACACAGTCTTGTACAGCTAACCTTGTGGGGACACACAATTCAGTCGCATTCAAAATCCTTTTTTCTCTAACCCCTAACCCTAAACCTAACCCGTACTCTAACCTGTACTCTTACCCTTACCCTAACCCTAACCTTAATCCAAAAACTTAACCTAACCCTAAAACGAACCCTTGCTCCTAACCTTGACCCTTAACGTAATTCTATCCTTAACCCTGAACCCCTTAGAAATAGCATTTGACATTGTGGGGACCAACAAAATGTCCCCCCTTCGTCAAATTTGGCTTTGTTTACTATTCTTGTGGGAATTTCTGGTTCCCACAAGAATAGTTAAACACGTCCACACCCACACACACACATACATTTAACCGTATACAGTCCATACATAGAATTGGATTCGACAAAGGATTTACCAATTTCTGAATTATTATTCAGCGTCACTTTTACAGATGATTGTAACAAAAACATAAAACACTAATCTAGGCTGATAAATTAAAATCAGAGATAATTTCACCTCTAAACCTCTAAATCAGACGTTAAATGATCTATAACGGCATAGTAGGTGCTGATTATCCATATTATTGAATTAGTAGCATTGAGAATGGCAGAGTAATTCCCTTCTTGGTGACACCCATTCCATTGTCCTTTAAACCGTTCCTGTTAATGTGTGGAGGTGGGCTGGGCCTAGCTCGCAGCCATTAGCCCTGTATTAGACACATTGACCCTAATGCTCCTCACTCCATTACTCTGCTGCTCACTACAAGATGGCCCTACGTGACTGTGAGGAGATGAGGGTTGGGGGGGTTCAGCATGGCTGGGCAGAGCTCAAGTGTGAACGCGGGACCGCCCCTGACCCATTCTGAGACCCCCAGACGGGTACACCCCACATTCACCTCGCCCTTGTCCCACACACCCCCAAACACAGGACCAGGGATACCCATACGGTGCTGCATATATATGGGATCAGAAGAGGCCCGACTATTACATTTTTGTCTCACGTCTTATTTCCTTATTTCACATGCAAAGCAACACAGCTTGTCAACACATTAGTAATGTGGGTCTATGGTTTTTTTGAACAGGCACGCAGTACTAGGTTTTTAAGAGAGTTTGCTTTTCCGCAGCCTTTCGGTTGAAAACCAAGCCGTGCTAGCAAACTCGCCCACTTCGTTTTCCCTGATAGGCATTCGGGGTGTTACCCGATCGTTGTCTGGGAATATACAGTGCCTTCAGAAAGTCTTCTTGCACCTCTTGACATATTCCACATTTTGTTGTGCTACAGCCTGAATTTTAAAATGGATTAAATTGACAGTTCTGGAAACGTATTGAAAAGGAAATACAGAAATATCGATTTTACGAAAGTATTCACACCCCAGAGTCGATACTTTGCAGAAGCACCTTTGGCAGTGACTACTGATGTGTCTTTCTGGGTAAGTCCATAAGAGCTTTCCACAGGAGGTTTCAAGTTCCCACTGAAAAAATTGCTAAATAGTAGCATGTCTCAAAAGTTAGTCGTGACGTGGCTGAGAAGGAAATGCCAGGGATAGCATATGGCCTTTTGGTGCCTGTTGTTTATCATATTGTGATTGTCTTGTATATATTAGGGATTGATTGTTTTATATATTAAGGGTATGTGAGACAAGGGAGCTGTACCTGTCCATAGTTGTTTATTAAGAAATGGACCTGTACTAATTATCTATTGGGGCGGCAGGTAGCCTAGTGGTTATAGTGTTGGGCCAGTAACCAACAGGTTGCTAGATCGAATCCCTGAGCTGGCAAGGTAACAATCTGTCATTCTGCCTCTGTACAAGGCAGTTAACCCACTGTTCCTAGGCCGTCATTGTAAATAAGAATTTGTTCTTAACGGACTTGCCTAGTTAAATGAAAAAAGTCTGTAATTGTCTGTTGCCACGACAATTGCCATCTAACCTTGCTCCCTTCCCCCTCCAAAAGGACCACAGTGGAAATAAGCTTATTGTGTTATATTCTTAAATTGTATGTAGAGGCGTCACCGGCTGGACTGCCCTTGGGTACTGTGCGTTTAAAAAAAATGGTCTAATAAATCCAATCAATCACACCTGGATTGTTCAACATTTGCTCATTATTCTTTTCAAAATTCTTCAAACTCTGTCAAATTGGTTGTTGATCATTGCTAGTCAACTATTTGCAGGTCTTGTCATAGATTTTCAAGCTGATTTAAGTCAGAACTGTAACTCTGCCACTCAGGAAGATTCACAGTCTTCTTGATAAGCAACTCCAGTGTATATTTGGCCTTGTGTTTTAGGTTATTGTCCTGCTGAAAGGTGAATTAATCCCCCAGTGTCTGGTGGAAATGAGACTGAACCAGTTTTTCCTCTAGGATTTTTTCCTGTGCTTAGCTCCATTCCGTTGATTTTTTATCCTGAAAAACTCCAAAGTCCTTAACAATTACAAGCATACCCATAACATGAGGCAGCCACCACTGTGCTTGAAAATATGGAGAGTGGTACTCAGTATTGTGTTGTATTGGATTTGCCCCAAACATAACACTTTATATTCAGGGCAAAAAGTAATTTACTTTTCCACATATTTTGCTGTTTTACTTTAGTGCCTAGTTTCAAAAAGGATACATGTTTTGGAATATTTACATTCTGTACAGGCTTTCATCTTTTCACTTGTCATTTAGCTTAGTATTGTGGAGTAACTACAATACTGTTGATCCATCCTCAGTTTTCTCCTATCACATCCATTAAACTGTAACTGTTTTAAAGTCACCATTGGCCTCATGGTGAAATCCATGAGCGCTTTCCTTCCTCTCCGGCAAATGAGTTAGGAAGGAAGCCTTTATCTTTGTAGTGACTGGGTGTATTGATACAGCACACAAAGTGTAATTATTAATAACTTCACCATGCTCAAAAGGATATTCAATGCTTGCCCTTCTTTGCGAGGCATTGGGAAACCTCCCTTGTCTTTGTGGTTGAATCTGTGTTTGAAATGTACTGCCCGACTGAGGGACCTTAAAGATAATTGTACGCGCGTGGTATAGAGATGAGGTAGTCATTCAAAAATCACGATAAACACTATTGCACACAGAGTGAGTCCATGCAACTTATTATGAGACTTGTTCAGCAAATGTTCACTCCTGAACTTATATAGGCTTACCATAACAAAGCGGTTAAAAACTTATTGACTGAAGACATTGCAACTTTCAATTATTCATTTATTTGAATTTTTTGTTGTTGAAAAAAACAAACATAATTCCACTTTTACATTATAGGGGATTGTGTGTAAGCCAGTGACATCAAATCTCAATTTTATAAATTGTTATTTCAGGCTGTAACCCAACAAAATGTGGAATAAGTGAAAGGGTGTCAATACTTTCTGAAGGCAACGTATTTGGAATTACAAGATGGGTCGAGGACCAGAGAGCCTGCGACCGTGCAAATGTCTCTCCACCCCCCCCCTAGTGTTTCCGTTTAAGTTCATTACAGCAAAACAGGCAAATGGAAATTGCAAGGTTTAAAGCAATATGCAAAAAAAGAGTGCTGTTTTTCCAGCTGAAATCGTCGGATCCCTGTGCTCGAATTCGCTTCAGCTTTAGCCAGATCGCAGCAAAGGAACACAAGGCAGAAAGAGAGGGGGAAGAGAGAAAAGGGAGAAAAAAAAGACACAGAAAAGGAAAGAGAGAAACTCAGGGGAATGCATGAAGTGAAAAGTGGTTTAAAATGGCTGAAGTCGGAGAGTGCTTGGCGGAGTTAGGGAGAAGTATGGCTCAGGCAGAGGCCAGAACATGGAATGTGACGGAATCCTCCAAAATGGTGTCCAAGCCAGCACAGAATCCCTGGCTCTTGATGGGGCCACTGTACGGTGTGCTGCTGGGTTGGGAAGTGCTGACCACGGGAGTTGCACTTTTCAGCCAGGAATCAGAGGGAGAGGCTCTCCACACGGACACATTTCTCATTAAAGACTCAGGGAAGTGTGACCGAGTCTACAGCTAACTCATTTGTTAGCCACACGTGCCTTCACACAAACAAACAAACAAACACACTTGCACTCCTATGGACATGATGTTAGACGCAAATACTGTATGTGCGTGCGCACACGCTCACACACGCGCACACACTCGGTTACAAAATTAAAGGTCTGATTGAGTGACGAGTCAGCACCGAAAATGAGAAGCATATTTGAAATTCAATTCAAGTATGTGAGGATCATCCTTCTCGTTCTTATATTGCTCCTTAACGGATTTCCTGTTCATGTGTGGAGGTGGGCTTAACTGGCAGCCATTAGCCCTGTATTAGACACATTGACCCTAATGCTCCTCACTCCATTACTCTGCTGCTCACTACAAGATTGCCCTTCGTGACTGTGAGGAGATGAGGGTTGGGGGGGGGGGGTTCAGCATGGCTGGGCAGAGCTCAAGTGTGAACGTGGGACCGCCCCTGACCCATTCTGAGACCTCAGACGGGTACACCCCACATTCACCTCGCCCATGTCCCGCACACCCCCAACACAGGACCAGTGCATGTCGACAACTCCTCTCATCTCAGACATTTAGAGATGGACCCTGAAGCATCACTATAAACAGGGATGGATAAAAATGTCAAAATACTATTACAAAACACGATAAAGATCAATGTATCAAAATAAACGACAAAATACTTTGTCACGTATTTAATTAAAATACATGTATTTTGTATTTTGAAATTCAAAAATACATTTATTTGCAAGTAGATGGCTTAACAGCAACAACATTCCCATTGACAGTTTACACAAACGTTTGACTTGCTATGACAGTTGCTTATCCATCTTAGTTGAATGACTGTAAGTCACTCTGGAAAAGAGTGTCTGCTGAGTGACCAAAATGTAAATGTCTATTTGAAAATGAACATCCCTAAATTAACTGCAAAGCACACTGGGTATTATTGGTGGCCTTGTTTCAGGGTGGAGATCATTAGGAAAATACTCAGCATGCTTTGCAATTGTTCATTTTTACATCTACATTAATATTGAGTTACTTTAGCAGCCACTCTTATCACACCACAGTGCCATCATACTTCTCGTACCAATACAGGGTGAAAGGGAGCCACAAAATGTGAACTGCTAAAGTAATTGAAATACTGCCCATCTCTGACTATAACAGCTCAAGTTAATAGATGGCAAACTGATGAGGCTTCCACCAAACTACCCTTGCATAGCAAACAGTAACGTTCTTTAACGAATTCACATCATTCATAGAGCAAGTCTTTCAAGAGACAAATATATTAATAACTATTTCAACATTTGCTTTCAGCACTCGCTTTAGTTACCTGGTGTCTTTGCTTTGTGTTTCTAGTAATTATAAAAGTTATTTGGTTAAATGTACTAATTGCTATGAGGAATGGCCGTGCCGTGACCACGGGGCCCACAGTAAAAACCTCGCCTCTGACAGCCCTGAACCCTGCATATCTAACCAAAGTCAAAGAACCTAGTGGCAACAGCCGAAGCACTCCACTGCACTCACACATGCCTCACCTTTCATACTCTGACCCCATTATTTCTGTTCCCATAGAAACCCCTGGAACAGAACGTGTTTGATTGCTCCAGCCCTCCGATCCCTCTCCCTCTCATAATGTTATCTTAAGAAACGTGGAAACGATTGAACCCCATTTGATTTTGGCGGCCGAAATGACTACCATATTGGCGGTGTGTGTGGATACCCTCACCCCCGAGGTGTGTGTGTGTGTCTATGTCTGTGTGTGTGTGTGTGTGTGTGTGTGTGTGCGTGTGTGTGTGTGTGTGTGGAGTGTGGGAGCGATGGGGAGTGAGGGCCTTTCCCCCAGGGTGCCCCTCTGAGAGATTCCAGGGGTTGTGCAATCCAGTTCCTCACATCACGCCAAATTGACCATGTGTGCTTGACGGCAGGTTGACTAATCTCCCGACACGTCAGATTGAACACACCACTTGGCAATCACAGAAAGAAAAATATGTTTTGGGGAGCGAAGTCGTAAATAACACTGGCGGTGGAAGCTCCAGTCTCTTCATTCTCCTTCTCTTTGTCCTCTGAACCCGCTTGAGAAAACAATCAATAAGACAGAGGCACATGGTTTAACTAGAGGTATGCGGTTGCTATTATTAGGAGGGCTATTGTCTACGGTGGAGTATATACACGCCTTGACTTTTGGAGATAGTCAATAAAAGGAACTATTTGTGTGGGCATAAGTAGGGCCACGGGGAGGACAATAAAAGTTACATTTATTCTCTTGGACGGTTGGCGGTAGCCTAAGTATGAACAATACCAAAGAATATAGCTTCAATATAGCTATTGAACATGCTAGGAAAGACTAAAATATGAAGAGGGAGAGAGACAGAAAGTAAAGAGAGAGGGGGAGAGAGAACAACAACAAAAGAATGAGAACAAGAGACAAGAGAAAGCTGGTGTCCTGATGGCACCAGGATGCATCAGGTGACTGGCCACTGACCAGCCAAGCAGAGAAAGACAGAGTGAGGGACAGAGATCAAGAGAGTGGGATGCTGTCCTCTTTCATTGGCTGTGGGCAGGAAGTGGTAAAGAGCCAGGAGGATGTGTCCCATGTTCTTAGATGGGGGATTACAGTGGGTACTTGTCTGACAGGGCCCTTTTCATTATAGAGCCACACTGAGCCCTGACTGTGCTCCCAAATCTGTCACCAGAGTCCACCAGGAGTGGCCCTCCAAATTGAAAAAGTCTGCCGTCATGAATGGATGGGGAGAAGGAGGGATTGTGTGTGTGTGTGTGTGTGTGTGTGTGTGTGTGTGTGTGTGTGTGTGTGTGTGTGTGTGTGTGTGTGTGTGGAGAAGAGGAGGAGAAGGGGGGGAGACGAAGAGTTGAGGGGGAAAAATGTGGTCATCAATGCTGGCAGCAGATCCAGGGAGAAGATTATTGGAAGGCAACACAGCGGCAGATGTCTGATGAGTGTCTATTAACCTGCTTCCTACATGTCCCTGGCCCCGTTGGTGATCAATTCAGACTGGGAAGGCCTTGTCTGGCCCAACAAGAGGGGCTCATAATCTTCCTCACTCCCCAAAAAACCAGCACAGCGCATAGCTGCTGATTGGCTGACCTTATTGCACTGGCATCTCTGCTGCAGAGAGGAGAGGAGACACCATGACTCAAGACCTGCTGCTTCCAGGCAATCCTCCACTCCCTTCTTCCACCCCCCCCCCCCCCCCCGATTGACTGTCATCTGTGTTCCGTGATGCGGTGGTGAGCGTATACCCAATCTAGGAGAGGCCGGAGTGTGTTGACAGGCTGGACGGCTGGTCATGGCTGGATGGAGAGGTATTAGCTCACTGCCACGCACTATTCATTAGAAAAAAAACACAACAGCTGGAGGAATTGGATTTCTGTGACAGAACACAATCACTGGGGGTCCTGGGTTAGCTGCTCCTCTGACTGCAGCCTGTGGCCTGCTAGCGGAGTTGGAGGGGCTGTGTTTGCCCAGAGCACAGACCATCACGGTGCAATGGTGTCCATCTCCCAGCTTGTTACCTGCCATGGACCTCTGTACATGGGCCTCTGGACATGGACCTCTGTACAGGGGAGGTTCAGGGTGAGTGGGGAGGATGAAAATCTCTACCCATCTTGCATGTCCCACTGGATACTATCCGATAGATCATCATCTAGCACGAATCCCTCAGTTGTAGGCATTCATTAGAGTTCAATAAATACAACCATTATTTGTGCTTAGTAAGTGCATACAACTCCCTTTACAAGAAATATTGTGCATGTCTCCGATTCCCAAAAAGTTTTTTTTTTTAGGAATATATGAGTTCTGTATGCTCCGCCAAGAAGTTCATTTGTCTTTCAAACTTTTGCTTCCCTCTGTCTGTGTGAGAGAAGGAGTGAGAGAGAGAGAGAGAGAGAGACAGACAGAGAGAGAGGGAGAGAGAGCGAGGGAGAGACAGACAGAGAGAGAGAGAGAGAGAGAGGGAGAGAGAGAGAGAGAGACAGAGAAAGAGAGAGACAGACAGGGAGACAGTTCGAGAGAGACAGAGAGAGAGACAGACAGACAGACATACAGACAGACAAACACACACAATCCTGAGGGGAGGCCATCTGAAATACAAATCATCTCCACCCAATCATCTGAGCATGCCAGTTAGCTCCCATGAAACCTTTTTTTACTAAGCATGACCCGGGATGCTACGGCTGGCTTAGAGCATTGAGGAGCAGGGGGCGGGGCGGTGGAACTGGCTGGGGCGTTGGGTTAGCTCCACATCTGGTCCTGTATTAAAGGCATATGGGCCAGTGAGCGGGCCACGCACGCATGCACAGACCCTCAGCCCAATCAGCCCTGATAGGGGTGATGTAATAGCCCTGCCTTGGACTCCCCTCCCTCCCCGGCACACTGCTCTTTGGCCCCGCTAGGCCCTGCTAGGCTGTGAAGCACTGACAACACAGCTCACCGTCATCAGAGTCCTCCCTCGCCCACCGCCAGGCCTGGAACACACAGGTCAAAGGTCAACATGTGCTGTACAAGGCTGGGGTTAGGTGTAGGATAGAGGAGGGGGGGGGGGTATCTTGTAAAGGTGCACTTTACAAATTCTACTTAAAAGTAGTTTCCACTTTAACAGCGAGCGGCGTCAATTAAATTGAAACGTATCAATTAAATTCTAGATCTCTGTAATGTAATTCACTGAAATTACTAGACAATGTCCAAAAGGCAGAGTCTGCTTTATTTTTTACCTTACTTTTTTTTACAGAGGCTCTCTTAATGCAACAACTTGTGTAACATTTTGTTCCATCGGTGTGGTGTCCTCTGTCAGTCTGCAGCACCTGTGTGGATCTGGTCTGTGTTAGCCCGACTGCCAGGACAAAGAAAGAAAGTGAGCGAGAGGGGCGAGAGAGAGAGAGAGAGAGAGAGAGAGAGAGAGAGAGAGAGAGAGAGAGAGAGAGAGAGAGAGAGAGAGAGAGAGAGAGAGAGAGAGAACATAGTGGATGAGTGATACAGGAGAGGCCTGTGGCTAACCAGCCCCTGTCGGAAAATTAGGAGGCAGTGGAACAACACGTCCATTCTACATTTATCAGTGACATGGGGCACTCACACAGCTGTGGAACCACCCCACTACCTCCGTTCATCTTGGCTGTGCTCTGATAGCTGAGAGGTTAAAGGGGTACAATCCATTTTGGGACTTTTCAAATAAGTGTACGTATATGGCCATTGATTCTTGAAGAATATAACTTATGAATGCCTCATGGGCATACCCAATCAGAACTCAAAATATAGACATGTATTATGCCGTTGTTTGTAATCTATGTAAACATACGCGGTACAACTTCAAAACACGAGTACAACTCTAATTTGCATCTCATGGATGGTCAGTCCTCGCATACACAGCTCTGTCTACAAATTGGAGAGTGGTCACATTTCTCCACCCCCATCCCTCAGTCGTTTACTTAAACAAGTGGCGGGCTGACCACATTGTTCTTTTTCTAACCACATATTGCCCGTTTAAGGGAGGAAAAGGGATCCTACGCCTTGGTGGACAGGTACGGCTTTGGGTGAGCAGTGAGTGGCAACTTGGGTGGTAGCTATGTGACGCTAGCTGTGGCCTTTCAGAGGGATAAGGTTTAGTCGGCGCCGAGCGAGCCCTGAGCCGGTCACACGGATGTAATGAGGTCAGATTACAGGCAGGTCCGCAGACAAGCTAAAAAAGGTTGGAACGGTAGTGCCACAGTCATTAAAAGGCCGCTTTGTTGCCAGTGGAACGGAGAGAAAAGGAAAGCATGGGGAAAAAGAGGTGTGGGGGAACTCACCAACACTTGATTCAATATGAAAAGCTGCTTGTTACCACCCAGGAGGAGCAGAGCTGTAGAAAGCAGGATGTTAAGGGAAGCCTGCCCGGAGACTCCTACGTCCAGGAACAACGACAGGCCTTGTTCCTGGTTTAAGGAGCAAACAGATTAAGATGAATTGATGCGAGCTTAGTGACTGAAAAATGGAGGAGAGAAACGCCTACTGATCAATAAGGCTTAGGGAGCAGGCAACCAAAGACAGTTTCCTCACGCATTCAGGGGATAACACACTCACTGAAGGGGCTTTATATCTCCCGAATAGCCCTTTCTTTTCAAGGTATGGATGAAAGGGGGATAGTAGGACCAGAATGACAATTTATATACATCTGGAGAAAAAAGGAGAAAACAATGAAGTTTCCAAAAGGGATGACATTTGAAATCTTCCCATGCCCTGTGTTCAATGTTTGATGAGAAAACGGCAGTCAAATGTGCGCATGTATAGCATGTTCCAGCCATTATAGACGATAGAGATGACTTACTGACATAATGAGAACCTGTTCTCAACTGGCCTACCTGGTTAAATAAAGGTGAAATACCACCCAGGTTTGAAAGTTACATACGAACATGCATAATTGTTTGGTAACATATCATTTGTCGTTTTTTGTTGTTGTTGTTGTTGAAATACCCGTACTCGTGAGGAAAAAGACACACTTAAATCCAACTTAACGCCCTGACATGCAGATCACAGCAGATGGCCTAACCTCCAGCATCTCACAGGGCACTACCAGAACACACAGCACAGTATGTGTGTCTGGGCCCGGATGGCTGGCACAGAACTGTCCTCCCATGTTTGCAGAGATCATAGAGAATCATTTGGGCTAACACAGCAATTATAGCTCAAAGCCCACTATCTCAGGCAGAGATCAGATAGACTTTCTCCCTCTGCTACCGTAGTGTATCACATGTCTGCACTCAGGAGCCGCCTCAAACAGCTAATCCCTTAAGAGGTGTGGGCCACCATTAAGTTAATGAAAATGAACACTCTGGCGTGTCATGGCCGCCAGGAACACAGGCAGGGACACCACCAACAGGCAGCTAGCTGCATGCGTTGGACACTCCATTTACCCCTTATGGCCCCGTAGAACAGCCAGGCAAGTTTTGATGCTAGCATAGCCGCTAGCTTTGAGTTTGAAAGGCGTTAGTTCTGACATGGTGAGGAGCTTTCTAAAATGTAAGAGTACCTCTCTCTCTATCCCTGCCTCCCGCCTTCCCTCCACCAGATCCGCTAACCTCAGGATCTATGAAACGTGTGCAGATATGAGGCCTCCACCAGCGTGACCTCTACATCTGTTGAGGGTGACCCCAGGAACACTTTGAGACCCGGGGTCAGGTGACTTGTGGGGGTGATGGGTTGAGGATCAATTGCGAGCCAAGTGAGAATCGACCCCTGCCCCGGGGGTACAGTGTTGTCCCCAACAATTACAAAGATGTCAAATACAACCACCTCTCTCCATAGTTTATATTGTATACCAGATGGCTGTAGCACAGACAACAGGGCTGAGAAACACAACCACAAAGTGAAGAGAAATCGAGCAGAATAACTTAACAGAACTATCTTCAGAACGCATTCATCAGTTTCGTAGTGTTATATGTTCTCGTAACTGTTGCCAACAGTGAAATGTCTGTGCAATACATCAATACCAGACCCAAAGACTCTCCATATTCATGACTAAAACAGAGAGACTTCTTGGTATCTACGAGCTAGTATTCCAAGTCCACTGCGGCGTCCACTTTCTCCGGTTTTGACTGGATTTCAACGTTACATCATCAAATTTATTAAAAACAAACGTGGCCATTTAAGATTTTAAATTCTAGACGTATTTCTGGATGAAATCCCTTTTACCCAATGCCTCTTATGAAGTCATTCAATGAGCTTTTTGTGTGTTTTGCGCTTAAATAAAACATTTTTTAAAGTGGATACAGGTAATATTACAATCACTTCCATTACTACTGCACTTCAGTGGCAACAACCTGCAAAATGTTATAAAAAATAAAAAAAATATGCGTTTGTGTGTATTTAGCTGTGTTGTGACTGAGTTGTGACCTGAGGTGTGGCCTTTGACCTCTGCTACAGTATGGTCCCATTAGCAGACCCAGCTGACTACAGGCGAGATCTCCACCAATTAGAGCAGAGGAGAAAACAAAGGGCCATGTTTCAATGCTTTCCACAGCTGCGCTGTTCATCGGCAATGTGGCTAGTCTGACCCTCACCTCTGCACTTGCCACCCCGTGAAGAGAAACATACTTCTTCTCTCTTCTTTTTTGAATCGGTGAAAAAAAGATTCTTTATTTGCTTTCAGGCTTTAACAAAAAAAAAAAAACGATTCATTTAATAGCTTTTCATGTCACCGAAGCTATAGTGCCGTTATGACATCCGTTGTACCGTGTATGAAATAGCCTACATGTAAAAGGAAAAAAAAATGGACTAATCTAAAGCTTAATAGCAAGGTATGTGTCATATGTAACCTTTCTAACTTTGCTTGTCAGTTTTTTTCCATTAGGGACCTCATAAGCGGGTTGGGCATATCAGTCACCGAGGCCACTGACAGGTCTAACCTTCCCAAGCGGCAGGATACACCATCTTCACCGCAGCCTATTGACCAAAGCAATAAGCCATTCTATATGGCGTATTAAAGTCATTTTCCACATGCTACCTCAGCACCACCCATTGTTCATGCAAGCTCCTGCTGACCCGGGAGAAAAAAAAAACCTTGGCGTTCCCAGACTAAATTGCAACACTTTGCTCTGTTACACCAGTTAAGCAATAAGCACCCAACTGAATTGTTTTTTTCCCTTCCTGACTTGAAAGGTGTAGTGATTATTACGGTCACTCATGGGGCAATTTTAGACTGTCAAAAGGGGCGCCGGAAATGGCTTCAACCCTTAGAAATGCTGACTGCCCAGAGAGCATGTTTCCTTTTTGTACTCGATGTCTCCCATTTAGTTTTCCTCTCATTTGCAAAAAAAAAAAAAGCATTTTGTTGGCAAGCTGCGGCGATGTAACATGTGGAGCCATCTGCCTAGTCCACTGGCTGCACCCTGCTCCTGATGTCAGAGGTGCTGTGTGAGGCTGGAAAATGCTCCCTAGCCCCTGCTGAAATCTGCTCCGCCACAGGACCATGTGACAAATGATTCCAATCTAGGCTGAGCGCCCTTGACTTGACCCTGACCGCTGTAGACAATAAGGGCTAGCTCAGTCACTGGAAAAGATGTTCTGCGCTAATAAACCTGACTGCCGATCAGGGGTAGCCGGGGGGCTCGGGAGGGAGGGCAGGGGGGGGGGGGGGGGGGGGGGGGGGGGGGCTCGGGTTCTGACCTCTCAGGTGCAGGTTGATAATGAGAGTCCCTGTTTGCTCACTGGGATGAAAGGAGCCAGCGCTCAACAAACAGGGCTATTCTATGTCCTTCTAAAACCTGATAGTTCCTGGGGATCGCCTACCAATGTGCTTTCTGTCACGTACTCTTTAAAAACAGGGACCGAAGCCAAAATGGTGTAAAAGTCGGTCCGCTGATACCCCCCACATGCATAACAAACGTGCACACATGCAAATGCGCAGAGAGACACGTCCTCATTATTGCACCCACCCCTAAACACACACGGACCTGTAAAATGAGTAGGCCCTCGCCAAGCTCGGCGGTGTAAACACTCTACTCCGGAAAAGGTCCGGGCAACATGCTGCTTATGCTAATGAACCCCCCCCACCCCTCTCTTCTTTTCACCTCCTCTCATCCTTCTGGCAGAGGCTCTCCTTCTGCTGCAGCGCCATTGTCATCCCCTGGCTGTGGCCATGTTGGCACCATGCTAAATAATACCCAGCTATATTATGTTACCAATCCTCCTCAAATCGAAGCCGCGGGATGCAACCCTCCCTCCAATTTGTAGACTCAAAAAGCAGCTTTGAACAGTGCAATGGTGATGTAACCTATATGATTCAAAATGTATGACCTATTACATTTTGGCATGTGGCATCCTCCAAAAAGTCCGATGTAAATGAGCAGAAGTAATGACAAAGTCAAGGGTCAGCGTTAACAGTATGTCTCATTTTGGAGGGAAGATGGGTGTTTACAGGAAATGGGGACAGTGATTTGCATGGTACTCTTGAGTAGCTGAGCACTTCTGCAGACTCTTTGTCACAGGGACTTTGGGGAACTTACTGCTGAGAGGGGAAAGTGCTGGGCACTACAGAAACCAGTGGAGTCTGCTGAACTTTGTGTGTGTCGCTATGGAAGCCAGGATTAGGCCAAGGATTGGCTGGCTATAAACACAAATGCTCTTGTCAGTGTAGCAGAAAGTTTGGGTTTTGTGTGTGTTGTGTATCCGTGTGCGCGTGTGTGCGCCTGTGTTCATGCGTGCGTGTGTGTGTGTGTGTGTGTGTGTGTGTGCATGCGCTTGCGTGTGTGTGGCTTTTTTTGTTTTGTTTCATAAGCCAAGACACTGACATGCAGTATTGTGGCTTGACTGCAGAGGAGTTTATCATAGATAATTACATAAGAATGTGCTGGAAGAGGAACAGACCATGGATCATCTGGGGTGGCAGCTGCTCCACTCGGCCTACACTGTGCCCCACACTCCAGCCCAGCACACTACAGCAGTTCCATCTGGGCTGCTTGAGAGGGCAGCAGTGAGAACATTAGAGAGCCGGCGAGCTCCCTCGCTTTCTTCCTCACCCTGTCCACCCTCTTACACACCACATTTGTACCTCGTTCACTTTTTCCATTCCCTGCTCCCTCTAACACTCTCTTACGCACACACACACACACACACACACTGCAGTGGTGTGATAGAGATAATGGAAGAAAAAAAAAATTGAACGTACGTTTTTTTCGCATATGACCACCACCACTAATATCCTAAACCACTTTCATTGGAATAATTTACACATTTTCTGAAATACATATCTTGTTGGTACAGCAGCCAAGCAGGGCATTCGACGATGACCAATTAAGTAAACAGCCTAATTCCTGTACCATTTACACAAGCAAATGCATATATTTGGAGGGGATTTAAAATGTTAAGATGTAGTGCAGGATGTTCATCAACTCTTTGCATTATCCAAGTAGCCAGAACATAGCATTAACTGTAGAGGGGACTTGATGTTCCACGTTCATCCTATAACTCTATAAACCCTGTAAATCCAGCTTAGATACTATGAGCAGTGTGCTTATGCCTATAATATCCAGTAAACCACTCTCAGCCAAGGATTCTTTCAAGTTCCATAGGGCAAAATAAACAGAAACTGTACTATAAGTCATTAGGAAATGTGACAGTAACTAGGCTACACAATAGTCCCACACTAGTGCTTGAGATGGAACAGTGCACACATTTGATCACTCACCAGTTAATTGTACAATAGTGTGATTTCAATTCCGGTAGACTTTGTTTTAACAGCAGAGACACAGGTTTGTTTTCACCCAGCTTGCATTGCTTGTCTCAATGTGGCACTGGGCCAAGAAGGGAAATTGGCCATGATTGACCTGTCGCCCTGCAGCAGCATTGCTTTTAACAGAAACGCCAGTGAAGAAAACCATTGAGAAATAATATGTGATATTTCTCCTTCTGACCAATACCTCTGGATCATTCCGCTGTGAGAGCAATGAAATGTGAGCGGGGTGAGGAAAGCTAACACTTTGGGAGAGAAACACAAACCTATGGAGTGTGCGGAATGTGATATGACAGCGAAAACAAAATCCCATTGCCGGTCCACAGTTGAGCGTCAGCTGAATGTGTTGACATGCCATAGCTCCTGCTCAGTAGCGACAATAACACAACACTATTCTCTAACAGCCCCAAATCATCGACACATACAAATAGAGCCGCAACTAATGATTGGGAAATGTGTCAGCAACAGAACAACAGAAAACAAACTGAGCGTTATGATAAGGTAAGTGAATGGAATGCATGATTATGCACTGTTCACACACGGATAGACCCACACAAGCAGCTACGCTTATAGCACACACACACACGCACGCACGCACGCACGCACGCACGCACACACACACACACACACACACACACACACACACACACATAAACCATACACACACACGCACGCACGCACGCACGCACACACACACACACACACACACACACACACACACACACACACACACACACACACACACACACACACACACACACACACACACACACACACACACACACACACACACACACACACACACACACACACACACACACACACACACACATAAACCATACACACACCTCTCCCCTGCCTGTGGCCCCCGGGGACAAGAGTGCCTGTGCCTGTGAGTAGAAGGTACTGCAGGCGTTTGTGGTGGTTGTGGTTTATTCTGTATTCTGTGGTTGGAGGATGACCTGAGAGCTTGGGACTGGGGAACACATTGTACCTTGTTCCTCATTTCCCACTCGGCCATTAGATGGAAATGATTTCTGATCACTGCCTAGGCGCTCTTGAATCGCACGAGTGACCTCAAGGTGAACATGGCACTATAGCCCATCGTCGGCCCATTCAGCCATTCATGCTCTGTAGACATCACGACTTCCACATTTTACAGGCGCCAAAGTGAGATGGCTGTGAGAGAGGAGTGAGGGAGAGAGACAAAGAGGAGAGAAAGAGAGAGAGCATCTGCTGCAAGCAATGTAGCTCAGTGTAAAGGATAGCTTTTCTTAAAAAGATGAATTATTGTATTTTGTTCATTAGCCCAACTGTTTATTTGGTCCCATCTATTTTTTATATTTTAGCAGTAAAGATGTCAAAATAAAGCACTTTCACTAAAAAGCTAAAAGTGTGATTATGCGTTCTGTGAGACATCAAACGTTTAAAAAAACATCACAAATAAGCAAGCAGCAACCGACAAGCAAATAAGGGAGTTGCGGATACACAGAACAACATGCAACAAAATACCCTACTGATAAAAATTAGAATAACCTACTGCTTTTATTACCGTCTGCGTGTCTGTGTGTGTGTGGGTGTACGTGTGTATGTGCGTACGTGCTGAGGTGGAGGTTTATAAGTTAAGTTCCACAGCCAAAAAAAGGCTTTCCTTTGCCCTCTTAAGATAATGAAAATGAGTGAGAGAGAGAGAGAGAGAGAGAAAGAGAGAGAGATACAGAGAGAGATACAGAGAGAGATACAGAGAGAGATACAGAGAGAGAGAGATACAGAGAGAGAGATACAGAGAGAGAGAGATACAGAGAGAGAGAGAGAGAGAGAGATACAGAGAGAGATACAGAGAGAGAGAGGGGATACAGAGAGAGAGATACAGAGAGAGAGAGAGAGAGAGATACAGAGAGAGAGAGAGAGAGAGAGAGAGAGATAGAGATACAGAGAGAGAGAGAGAGAGATAAAGATACAGAGAGAGAGAGAGAGAGAGAGAGATACAGAGAGAGAGAGAGAGAGAGAGAGAGAGAGAGAGGAAACCACAGGGGCTGCAGATGAACAACCCCTCAGCCCACAGACCTCTGTGTATCAATGCCATTTTCAATTAACTTATGCAGCATAATCATCAAGGTCAAAATGCAACTTCTGTAACCAGATAAATAAAACAGGTTGTCGGTAAATGAAATAAAGGGGAACCAAGCTCGGCCTCCAGCAAAGAAAATACAAGACTAAGGGGAGAAAATCTCACATGAAAGCTAATTTAGATAACATCAGACTTTTTGCTATTTGACTAATTGGAATAGACTTGCTCTATAAATAATAAATGCCATTAGCACTCACTTTGTTTTGTAGGAAATATTTGTGCCATTTTTTGGGGGTTTGCATCTTCTTCACATTTAAATGCTGGAGTTGATAACCATGTGAGATGAATCACATGTTGGTTAGATCTGAATGACATATGACAAACGTATAACAAACACTGATTGTAAACACTAGCCACATTTCATTCAATTGAATTAGGCTGCCATCGTGTTTATCATACTTCCTTCACATGTATCAAAACGTGCTGTGTTTTTGTTCTTTTTCATTCCATAACTGTCTAGTCTTTACTGTCGTCTAGCCAACAGGCTAAGTCACTAATGGATTTGGTTGGAAAAGACAGCAGCTCTCAGCAATATGCTTATTTTGCCATTTGTTTGTCTGATTCACCATGCTTGCCTTTCCAATCCGATTTTACGTGAAGAAGCTGTCCTTGTATTAATCACATCATTCATGTAACCATTTGTATTATTTTTTTAGGGACTGTGGATAAAAATTAGCTGTGTTTAGATAATTCTTATGCAAACATACATATATTTCCCCGTCTGAAATGGTCCCTTTAAATAAACTACTACTTCTACTACTACTACTACTTCTACTACACCACCACTACCACTACTACTACTATTACTACTACTACTGCTACTACTACTACTACTGCTACTACTACTACTACTACAACTGCTATTACTAATATTACTACTACTACTACTACTACTACTACTTCTACTACTACTACTACTACTTCTACTACTACTACTCCTACTACTACTTCTACTACCACTACTTCTAGTACTACTACTACTACTACTACTACTACTACTACTTCTACTACTACTACTACTACTTCTAGTACTGCTAGTTCTACTTCTAATACCACGGCACACGACCTGCACAACAGCCTTATTTCACCAGACTCACTCATGCAAAGCCTATTATGGTACTGTAGCACCATACAGGCCTGCAGTGGAGCAGTGGAATAGTGTTAGATATACAGCAGTCTATCTGTTGTCCGATGGGTAGTGGGTGTCTACTTTACTGTATACGACCATACTATTATCGATACATTTAGATAAAGAGTATCCTCGAGCAGGGCCCTTTAGATTGCAAAGAATACTGCAATTGGGTACGAGCTCTTCTGACGTTTTTCTAAGTGCCATGAGCACTTCTTCCATTTTGGAGCCGACGTGGAAGCAAGATCCTATTTACCTTTTGGTCCCAACGTGAGTGCAAATTCCCTTCATTCCAGTCTCAATGTGACTGTGACTATGAGTCAGAGAGTCAGTGGGTTGGGGGGGGAAGCTCAGAGAGGGAGGTGATTCATGTAATCTCTTCACACGCGCTTCCTGTCATTTGTTTCAGTATTTGTGAATGCCTCTGGGCTCGCCTTTGTCTAGGTTGCTATTTAAGACTTTGTGGGACTCTTTACTCTGTGCTACTTTCAGCTGCACAGCCGAACTGTCGGATGCCTGAACTTGAACTTCTAATGATCTGCTCTAGTCGACAACATACCATAGTGTATGAGGTTCAGGGTCACTGTGCCAGGAGTGGTTCGACATCTTCACCGTACAGTTGCAGGAAGGTGGACAAAGTCATTTTGACAGTTGACAAGCACACTGTTATTTTCACGGGCTCTCCGACCTTAGCTGCCGTTCCCGTCACTCAGTGCCACTGTCAGACAGAGCCAGGGTCTGGGGCGCGCAGTGAAGTTGTGGGGGTCAGATGGCTCCTCCCTTCTCAAGGTTACAGGCTGCTCTGCTCTCCCACCACATGGCCACGGCTCCCTCATTTCTCTGTGTCTCCTGTCAGGGGAAAATTCCTCATGGCTGGCGGGCAGACGTATGTTTTTATTAAGCATGGGTACAGGCTTCTGCTGCAGCGTCCTCTGTCACATTCTGCACACCGCTCTGTAGATGACAGGGTTTTTGGGGCCGATGTGACAAGCGCAATTTTTTTCCCTTACGGTATTCTCAGAAGAAAAAAAAAGGGAAATAGTTTATTACTGTTTAGCAGCATCCGTCTGTGAGCTGAGAGTAATGAAACGCTGCAGGTCAATATTTTACACAATGATGCATTTTGGGAAGCACACCTCGACAGGGCATCTGTGAAACAATGGGTGTCATAACTGGCCTGTGTGTGTTATCAATCTTGCCCCGCTCCCTAATCAATCTGGTTCTCAGCTAGCAAACAGTGTAATGCATTACCGTGTTAAACGAAAGACCATATTCCACCGCGCCACAAAGGGCTGGCTCGGGGGGGGGGGGATGATGTCTTCCTTACAAAAGGCAGCCACGCATTACAGTAAAAACAGCTTCCTCAGGATGTTACATCAGTAAAGAGGTTAACTATGAGCCTAGTTATTGGGAGCAGACGAGTCGACCAGCTTGCCTCTTCTATTCCTTTAAGGCAGCGGCCGTTTACAATATTTGACTCTTATTCCCGCTTCACTGTGTAGGAATGGTCTAGATTAGAATAACAAAACAGATTTGTTTAGAACATGGCATTGGTCTTTTTTCTTCTTACATGGAGTGGAAAAATGTCATCATTTTCTAATGAACCACCGGAACAAATAACGATCAATTGCAAACGCTTGGTCTGGCCAATTTATTAAGTGAACCGTCATGGCATCTTCTAGTACTGTCACATTTAGGTCACAATGTGTGTTCATCAGCCTTTCCTCTGAACAAACGGTGTCATGGTAACAACGGGGAACCCATTTGAGAGGTATGTTGTGAAGTCATAGCTTTCCGAGCTCATATTGTACAGAGAAGGAGGGGAAAAGACCGCCGCTATCACTGTCACTCCACGCGGGACAGTTAAACTGCAGCAATTATTCAAAACCTTTGATTAGCTCCAGTGTATGCAATCGTGGCTGAAAATTGATTTCAGGGACGTCATAAAAAAAAAGAATCTATAGCATAAACAGAGCCAACAGACCACCAGGGGCATGTTTGTAGTGGGGGGGGGGGGCATGTTTGTAGTGGGGGGTTCATCTTCGCTATGAAGCCACTTGGTTTTCTTTTTTTAGACTAATCAGGCAGAAACAACAGTCAGCTTGATGTTGGAGTCAGAGCCATAGCCAATCTCATAGCAGCCAGTGATGTGGAGCCAGGTAGTGTCCAATTAGCACCAGCGTAACTTAATGCAAACTGCTGGCACTCAACACATCGCATCCAAATAGTTGTCATAGCATTTCCACACATCCGCCATCAAATTCACTAACACATCCTGATTTGTTTTCCCTTTTCAAGGTACCGTGAAGTTGAAACGAGACATTCCATGGATGCTAGCACCGCACGGGCGTTTGCTGTTAAACTGATTGGCTTGGTTACTGATGAAAAAGCAGACACTATGGCGGCTGGCTGATGCTTTTTGACACCTGCAATGCTTAAAAACACATTTGAATTATACATTTCAGAAATATATCAATTTGTAAACGTGCATGCTCCAAGCCTCTGTAATTGACGATCATTTTATGAGAAATTGCATGGTACACACAGCATGCATACATTTACACTATTTTGACTGAACCATGCTAAATTAAAATTTGCACAGACTGCTCTGACTTTCATCAAAATCGGACTCCAAAAATGACCACAACATAACAGCAGAGGTTAATGAATATGCTGTCATACAGTCAAAGGGACCGATCAAACATTGTCCGTTTTTGGCCTCTACTTAGCAGACTACGTTCGGCAGACTGAGTGAAATGCCAGAGACGACTCACAGCAGAATACTGTGGTAATGTCTCTCCTTTCTCCTACACTTTTTGTTTTGTCATTTTTCTTTTTTCTCTACTGAGTGTAGACAGTTTTGAGGAGCGTCTCCACATGCTGCAGTCTCTGGCACAGGGCAGACAATTGAGTTTTGGAAGTGGCATGGAACGAGACAAAAGGAGCATGAGGCTTCCTCCCCTCCGTCAGGGCTCCACGGGCATGCTGCCCACTCTTTCATAACGGCATTAGCAGGACAGGCGGGCTGGACCGGGCGGCAGTGGAAAATCTACCCCACCATGTTTCCTCATCATCACTGTCTTCTCTCTGACCTCTAGCAGAGCTTTCACATGGAAGCTGAATCTTCACAGACGGCCAAAGCTAACAGAGACGGGCTTTTAGTCAGTGGAATCTTCTCTATAGAGGCATGGGTAAGTTTGGATTAGCTCAAATCGCTTTTGTTGCCGTCGTTTCAAATTGTACAGTTATTCGAGCGACTGTTTCTCGTTAAAGTGAGCTTTGTTTTAAGTGGCCAATGAGAGAATGTATAACATTCTGGTACTTATTACTGTTAACCTTTTACTGCAGTGGGCTAAATCAGGGTCAGTCAGATTGCTTCTTGGTAATCTTAAACAAAATCTACTTTGAAACAGAAAAAGTATACACCTCACACACATGGTTATGGGCTGTACCATGTCAGATATAGAGTTGAAATGCATTCAATTTTCAGTTGGCATCCCAATAATTCACATCGCAGAAGACTGAACAATAACAAAACCGCTCGACATAGAAACACTGGATTTTCTGCAGGTTTTTTGAAATAATCTTTATTAATTGTGAAATTGAGAATTTTTTAAATAACATTCCACCAATGAGCCCACTAGAGGACGATTTGGCCATTTGACTGCAGGAAAGAGTAAGCATGTAGAGAAAAGGTCTGTAATACAGTATTGGCCTAAACCTCACAACACCCTTCATTGATCATATATCTATCGTTCCAGTAATCACGTAATCTCTTCCCTCTCTACCTCCCCCTCCACTCCATCACCAGTCCTCCACCTGCCCCCTACACTGACCCCCATCCCTACCACAGCTGGACTCCACTAGGCTCAGACAACACATTAAATGCCAATTAAGCTGGGGCTAGCCCTGGCAGAGGCTTTGGCTGTGTCCTGGCTTAAAGCAGGCCTGTGGGGAAGGTGCTTATTGGACCCTGGAGACCGGGGTGTGGATGTGGTGGGTCCAGGACCACGGAGCTGCTCTCCCCCTGAAGACTCCATCTCCCCACCAACACATCTGGCTTTCCACTCTGTCCACCTTCCCTCTAGTCTGTTACCGAGGCCTGTCTCGCCGACTCGTTTTACTCTTTCCAATATGGTTGGAAAACGTTGGATGAGGAGTTTATTTCACTAAGCAAGGCATTTCACTGTTGTGATGATATTACGACGCAGCTGTTGCCATTCTGTTCCGCACGGCTCCAAAACAAGACTTCTTCACCTCCAGGAACAGCTGTCCCACTGGCGTCTAATGGAGATTTTGCGCTGGAACAACTGTGTGTCTGCAATAAAAGGAATTCTACCTTCCTAATATGGATACCAGATCAAAAAATCAGTTGTCATAAACTAAAGTCTCAACCGTCTCAATGTCATTTTGGGCATAAATTGACATAATGGACAAGAGTCACATGTTTCATTTAGACAAGTGATTGACATTTTGGCTGAGATTAGACCTACAAATAAGAAGAGCATGTGATATCAAACAACACAATCAAATATGAAGAAAAATCTATATATCTGTATATCTACACAACATCAAGTTTGCTCCCCTTCAACGAATTTCGAGAACTAACCACACTAAGAAACAACAGAAGTGAGAGCCTCCGTCCGTCATAGGGTCTTTGTCCGGTTGGAAAGAGTTAACCACCACAGGCCAGACCTAAGTCAACACAGCAATGGCTCGCCTTGCCCTCACTGCCAGATCAATATCTGCAAATAATAAATTAGCTCCCAGAGGGGCGTACTAACCCCCACAACACTGCCCGGGAAAGTCCACAATTGGTGTGTGACTCAATAAGGCAGGTGAATGAGTGCGCAGGGGCACATCTGTAGCACTCTATAATAGAAAATTAATGGTGCTCAAATCAGTGCTGAGGGCACCCTGAGGGTTAGCTAATAGGGCTAGTTATAACTGTCATCCCGCCCAGAGATCCTGCAAATATCCCATGCAAACAGGGAGAGCTGCCCAGGAGAAGGGAGGGATTTTCTGCACAGGTGATGGGGGGGGATTCCCTGCACTATATTATCAACTGATTAGGGGATTTAAAAGGGTTATTACAATAGTTGACTGTGACTCAGAAATCACTTATTGCGGATGTGGTGGCTTTCAGATGGGTGCCTGATTGCAACTGAGCAGCACAACATGAGTAAGTATCAGCTTTCGAGCATATGGAGGTGACAGAATAGCTGATTTACTGCCCCAGCCCAAACGAATTAATGTTAAATAAACATCTTATCCATGGACAATATCAAGAGAATATTCGAATGCATTAGTCTAACCTTCAAAATAAATGACGCTTAACAGAAAATAGAAATTGTTTCCTGTATGTATTGATCTGTAGGCTCGTTGTTCCACATGGCCCATATATGTGTCAGATGCAAACACATCCATATATCTCCCAGGTTGGTAAAAAAAAAAGCCTGAAAAACACAACTGATCACTTTATTGCAGCTGTTTTATTCCTGGGGTCCAGAAACAGAGCTATCGGATTCTATAAACACACTTCATATTGATCCCCAGCCAGCCAGCCGGCCGGCAGCCTCTTGCTGAGACTCAACAAGATTTATTACGATACTGCATGCAGAGCAGAACACACATACACACACCTACACACACGATCAAGTTTAAATACCCAATGATTTCTCGTCAACACAACCCACACTGATGCACAGCGCTTCGATCTGGTCCCTTTAATTTGCCTATGCTCTAATATCAGGGGGCTGGGGAGGGGTTACTCTCGTCCTACCCCTTTCCTCCAGTTCTCCACTTCACTAAACTGTCGGAAGAGTCAACGTTGAACTCACCCACATGCAGCCACACGCCTGTCTCTGAGTGCAAACGGTGTGTGCCCGTTCTCCACAGGTCACCTGAGATATATTATCCGAGCTGGAAGGTTCTGCAACAAACGTGGTGCCAGCTGGAAAGGAACAAAGCTCCCTGTAAGGTGAGGAGCATCCCAACGTAGGTTGGTATTCCGTCAGTTTGGCCCCACACATCTCCATCAAGACACATCCTCTCACGGTAGATCAAGAGCAAAAAACGAAGGGGAAAAACCCCAGAAACAGCGTATTCCTTTTTATGGAGTAGAACTGTGGGGATCTGGCGTTTAGGTCTGTGTACATCCGTGTGTATGTGTGCATGCCAGTGCCACTACAAGAAAAAAATGAAAGAACAAGCGAAGAAAAAGAAAGCCCGGTTCCTCATCATGCCTTGTTAGCTTGTCCAATCTATGGCAATCAGTGCGCTCCCAGGGGTTGAAAGACACGAGACGCGGGGGGAAAGGGAAGCAGGAGCTGAGGAAAGATCAATACTGCACTGTGAAACAAGAAGTGTGGGCTATTTACTTTTCATTGATCTGATGATGCAGGAGAAACACCTCCGTCTGCTAGTAAATGGAGGGAATAAGTCTTCCGTGGAAGGGTTTGCTTTTTTCTCTCTCTCCTCACCCCAAGGTCAGGGAGAAAGCTAAAGACAACCAGGAACAAAACAAGAAATAGATTGCAGGGGCTCAGTAAAGTAATTAATCTGCATTAAGACGCCATGGGAACAGGGACTAACTAGCCATCTTAAGTGAGATTTGGCTGTGAGCTGCAGTGAGAGCCGTGGCAGTAGAGGGAGAGGATGTAGGAGTGGAGTGGAGTAGGTGATAAATACATCAGGCCTCAAGCAGGGCTAGACATACATGCTGTACTGGGGCTGAAGTTGGTCCTCACACAGCACAGGGAAACATACACAATTCATAATGCAGATGGCAAGAGGAATATGAGGATTTGAAAAGGGCATAAAACACTATCGGTGTAGCATAAATATTCCCTCCCGAAGCTCCCAAGCCCGTTTGCTTTACCGAGTGCATTCCGTGGACACATTCGCGGTCCAACTTCGTAAATGCTACAGCAGTGATTCGATGTGATATAGGCCCTAGATATAATGCTCTTTAGGGGTTGAAAGTAAGTTGACCTTACGCTGCTTCGTCCTTACAAGGCCCCTGCTTGACTTGAGACAGGCAGACTATAAAGGTAGAGAAACAGATGACCCCGGACACTATTACTGGATCTCAGACAGCAGTGCCAAAATACAGGTGGAGAATAAGCGAGAAGCGCATGTGGTGCCACATCAATCAAACCAGGTAGGTTTAAGCAGCAATATTTCCTTGATCTGAGATTTTGTTTTTATTAAAAAAAACAGTGTATGGGCCTAATACGATTGATGCTAAATACTAACATAACAATAATTTTTAATGTGAATAAAAAAAGCAGAGGTGGAAAAAGTACCCAATTGCCATACTTGCGTAAAAGTAAAGATACCTTAATTGAAAATGACTCATGTAAAAGTACAAGTCACATAATTAAATGCTAATTGAGTAAAAGTTCAAAAGTATTTGATTTTGAATATACTTAAGTATCAAAAGTAAATGTAATAAAACATTTAAAAAGTAAAAGTATTCAAAATTATTATATTAGGCAAATCAGATGGCACAACTTTTTATTTTTTATTTTAAAGATAGTCAGGGGCACCCTCCAACACTCAGGCATAATTGACCAATTAAGCATTTGTGTTTTGTGAGTCCGCCTGATCAGCGGCATTAAGGATGACCAGGGATGTTGAGGATGACCAGGGATGTTCTCTTGATAAGTGTGTGAATTGGACCATTTTCCTGTCCTGTTAAGCATTCAGAATGTAACCAGTACATTTGGGTGTTAGAATGTATGGAGCAAAAAGTACATTATTGTCTTTAAGAATGTAGTGGAGTAAAAGAAAAGTACAGATACCCCCAAAAAACTACTTAAGTAGTACTTTCAAATATTTGAACTAAAGTACTTTACACCACTGGATTACAGTGGTACCAGGCATACTGGTATAGTAATGCAGTTCAGCAATAACTATTGCATACATAACAATTCTGTCAGCGAAATTATGGAAAACATCACATAGTTCCTATCTATCCACTTTAGGTTATCCTAATATGCATTTTTCATACATAGGCTATGCTTGAATAGGTGAAGAAATGTTCATGTATTACAAACTTTTATTACAATGAATTACGGTAAATATCCCGGCCTACTCACTAAAACCATTTTTCCTCTGTGCTTTGCATGGCAGCACCTAATAAAATCCTTTTGCTTAGATCCATTAAATTCATATTTTATTTCCAGACAGGTGAACACAAGCACAGCTCAAGACATGGGGACATTTTTCAATGTGTGAACTCTTTTTCTCCCTCACCCTTCCGTGGAGCAGCCACATTGAATGTGGGGCTGTATCGCAACAAGCAGCCTTTAATTACTCCCTGAAGACCTCTCTATCCCTGCCCACTCCTTCTCTCCCTCTCTCTGCCTGCCTGCCTCCTCTTCGGGCTCCAGTTCAGCTGCTAATTAACCCTCTCTAATAGCTTAGATTATATTAGCTTTGAGCGCCTCGCACCCTCCACTGGACTCGCACCGCCACACAATGAGCCCTGCCTTGCTTTACAAATTCCCCCCTTCACAAGAGCACAATTATGAATTCAAACAAGTTCTTATCCACACTCACTCATCCAAGGACAGAAGCCCACCCGGTCCCCGCCTCCCGGCCTGCCCCCGATGAGGGATAGTAATGAAGGGTCTGAAGAGGGGGACCACACAACAAGATGGCCAGGGGGAGGGGGGGGAACAGCAATCCTAAAGAGCCAATCAGAGAGCTTAGGGGTCACTTTAGGTGTTCCAATGGTCCAGTCACAGAAGCCAAGTGATAACCCCGCGTCTTAACATTCCAATTCTGCCCCGAATGGAATCTTAATTACCTTGGGACAATCCAGCTGAAGGGGAAGAGGGAGAAAGGGAGGTTTCTGCTTCAAGAAGGCAAAGAGAGGTAATTAGAAGTTGAAATTAATCACTTCATGTCTGGGATCAGGACTCCACTAAAGTACATCACAAACACATCAATTTAGCGCTACATTTAAATGTATGCATTTTCTTCCAATACTGGGTCCTTATTTTTAAAAAATGCTGCATTTAAAGTTTGAATTGTAAGAGAAAGCTGAGTAGAGAATAGGCCATGCCGAGTTCTAGTGAGACAGGACGTTATGAGCAAGCAGACAATATCTGTGAGTTCATATCTCTAGCCCCTCAAATAATAGGGAGTAGCCTAAGTGTGTCAACTCTAACATCTTAGAAGTATGTGTCCTTAATTCAATGGAGGTACACAGCCCTGTAGTACTAGCGCCATAAACTAGTCAGGCCATGATAGTGTTGAATCCAAAAGAAGGACAAAGAGGAAGGGCAAATCATGTATCAATCAAAATAATGTATTTTAGAATTGGGAGATATTTTTTCCTAAAAGCACTTAGAGTTGTAATCTATGGACGATAATGGGAGGAGATATGCCATTGGTAGAAAAAAAGAAATGGATGTCATCTCCCAACGTCTAAATGTAAATTGGTACATTTGTAGTGAAAGGGCATTCTCGTGTTTCTTTGTCCGAACAAGTAATTTCCCTTCCACCTCTCTCCTGTAAGGCTTGCCATAGCAGCATTTTCTGCTACACAGAGCACTCTCCTTTCTATTTCAATGGGACAGCTCATTTGCTAGACTCCCAGCTGAACTGCTGACTGGGTATTTTAGATACTGTGTGTGTGTGTGTGTCTGTGTGTGTGTTTTTGTGTGTGTGTGTGTGTGTACGTGTGCACTTGAGCGAGTGTGTGTGAGCAAGGAGAAAGAGAGAGAGAGAGAGAGAGCGAGAGAGAGAGAGAGAGAGAGAGAGAGAGAGAGAGAGCGAAAGAACACATTGTATCATTAACACACTCAGAGATCATCAGATATATAAGGTCTCTGCTATGCAAGGTCAGGGCCGGTCCTTTTTCTAGGTCGGCGGCAGTACGGCAGTAAAACAAGTCTAATCAGCTGCTTCTCCACTCCAGGGCCTGTGTGAATTACAGCCCAGTTTATTCCACCCTGTATGTATTTACTGACATTACCAAGGCATATATGCCAAGGACACACACACAACCACACAAAGCACAGAATGGCTTTGAAAATGAGAGTGGCCTCATTACAGGGGGAAAGTAAGTTCTTGGCTCTCTGTCTCTCTCCTAGGGAGAGCAGAGCTGCTTCAGCAGGTGCAGCACACTCGTGTGACCATTCCACACGTTTCATTAAGGCCGTCCTTTAAGTGGAGGCCTGCAACTGGCAACCTGCCCCAACGACAGTCCTTGGACAGAGAAGTAAAAGCTCAAACACACACACACACACACACACACACACACACACACACACACGGTTCTCTATCACAGAGTTGCCCATTTCAAGAGTGTGTGTGGGGGAGGAGGGTGGTGGAGAATATCCACTTTGTATAAAAACAATCCCTCCACCCCCACCCTTTACACCCTCTAGCCCAACTCCCTATGAGTCCACTCAAGGACACAGTGTTGCTGGTCCTGGTGGCAAGTGGGTTGTACCGTTAGCGGTGTGGCGTGTTCATCAAGGTAATGATGGATAGCGTTAAAACGGACCCACAACTCCATAGAGATGAATGGCCGGCTTGGCTTCTTACTCAGCACTTTGGCCTTTCCCCCACTCATTGTGCGCTTCATCACGGAACACTCTCCACACCCAAAATAGAGATTAGCCTATCCTGTCTGGGAAATGGAACCTGCTATAACCCATCAATCAAGCCCAGAGAATTTCAATCAGGCTGGCAAAAATACACCAACAGCATATTTACCCCTCTATCGTCTGTCCCATCTCACTGTGCATCTTGGGTAATTGTTTTCTTTTAAGTATAAATGATTGGAGAGTATCGGTGTGGGTAATGAGAGAGTGACGCACAAGAGCGCTGTTTATGAAAGGAGAAGAGCGAGAGAGAGAGAGAGAGAGAGAGAGAGAGAGAGAGAGAGAGAGAGAGGGGGAGAGAGAGAGAGAGAAAGAAAAGAGAGCAGGAAGGAGAAAGAGGAGAAAAGTAATACCTCCCCAGCTCGGACTGTCTCATTAGGCTAATGTTTTTTTATAAGGCACTTGAAATGTCAACGCATTGGTGGATTTAGTGTAAACTTAAATTCCATTACCTAGCAGGCATTAATTGCTAACTGAGCTCAGGGATCCTTCCCTTGGGGCCTCTATGTTTCCTTCCTGTCACCTGGCTAACTATTCTGTCTAGACCAACTTAGAGCCCCATAATCCACCACAGGGATCAATAAACGGCACATAATTCAGGCCCAATAATGAGCTTTCACTTCAACACAAGCGCCCGGCCCCTCCGAAGGAACGGCGGGCGTAAAATGATAATGTAATTATTAAAAGGACGGACGAAATGAGGAAGCACTTTTGCATGGAGAGGGGTGGGAGAGCCGGGCTCAATTAGCCCCGCGTGCCGCTATCATTGTTATTGGAGACAAAGCTAATCAAGGAAGAGATCCAGGCATCCATTTCAGCAGGTAATGGAATGACACTCTCAAGCTCCGCTCTCTCCGTACCACCAGCCTTGTGATGTCATAAAGTCTACGCTGCAGTCACGGTGAGCAGGCTCTCTTTAACGGACCACAATCGATGTAATTTTCCCCAGTCAGGAATAGCAGGATGTAGACTGGGAACAGAGGAATGGGAATGATAGAGGCTCAAAGTGGACCAGCAAGACACAGATCGAACTGAGATGTTCAGGGCTACGGGCGTGAAAAAAGCGGCGCGTTGAATTTTCGTACATTTCTGAAGGCTTATCAATGTTGCACGGGCCTACCTAAGTTAAGCCGCCGCGAAGCCTCTCTGTTCAGATACACTTCTGTCAATGTTCAGGACCACCTGCTGTAACTGCATTTCCAAAAGCAGCTGTACATTGCACACGACCAACAGACAGACAGAGACGGACGGGCAGGGGGACGGATGGACGGATAGACAGACCTGGGAACCAGTATGAGAGATTTAGTGCGTAAAAAAGTGGGGTCTGACCTGGGGCCCTATCAGCAAACTTACTTTCCTCTAATTATGTGCATCCTTGAACTCCAATCCAAAAGGAGAAAGGTGGGGCTGCTGATTCGTGGGCTGCGGTCTACGGGGGAGGTCCGGGTTAAGGAAACAGGGGCTTTACGGTTGGCTTGCTCCCACTGTTTATCTGCTGCTGACATTTGTAGCATGGCCCCAACAGCAAGATCCTTACCCCATTTATTCATCAAACACAAATCCCGCCTTGTGGGTACGCCCAACTAATAAAGGTTGCAGGACTCACTGAAAAATCTCTGCTTATGGATCAGCGGCTCTGCCGTTATTAGAGGGGTCTGTGTGTGAACGGCACAACATTAGCCCAAGTTCTTCTCTGTTAGGTTGTGCAAAGTGCAATAAACAGAGAACAAAGTGAGGGGGGCAAGCTCGCTGATGGTTTTCCGGCAGGCTGCATCAATTTCTTTATACATTGCTGAGTATCTTGGCATGCTCCGAATGTCACACTTCCCATAGAGTACAGGCAATTTGAAGTGGGTTCTCTGGGCCCTGGAGCGGGCGGGTGCGCTGGGAGCAAATAGCTATCCATATCCCAAGTGCGCAGATGGGGGATTCTGTCAGGGGGGATCCAGCAATCAGAGGAGTCCAAGATTGAGCAGACTGTACTTACACTATGCATACAAAAGTATGTGGACACCCCTTCAAATGAGTGGATTCGGGCAATTTCAGCCACGCCCATTGCTGACAGCTGTATGAAATCGAGCACACAGCCATGCAATCGCCATAGACAAACATTGGCAGTAGAATGGCCTTATTGAAGAGCTCAATGACTTTCAACATGGCATCGTCATAGGATCCCACCTTTTCAGTTTGTCAAATTTCTGCCCTGCCAGAGCTGCCCCAGTCAACTGTAAGCAGTAGTGTAAAGCACTTAAGTAGAAATACTTTAAAGTACAACTCATGTCGTTTTTTGGGGCATCTGTACTTTACTTTACTATTTATATATCTGCCTTTTACTTTTACTTCCCTACATTCCTAAAGAAAAGAATGTACTTTTTACACCATACATTTACCCCGGCACCCAAAAGTACTCGTTACATTTTGACAGGAAAATGGTCGAATTCACACACTTATCAAGAGAACATACCTGGTCATCCCTACTGCCTCTGATCAGGCGGACTCACTGAACACAAATGCTTTGTTGGTAAATGATGTCTGAGTGTTGGAGTGTGCCCCTGGCTATGATTCAATAAAAAAATAACAAGAAAATTGTGCCGTCTGGTTTCCTTAAAATATAAGGAATTTTTAAATGGTTTATATTTTTACTTTTTACTTTTGATACTTCAGTACATTTTAGCGATTCCATTTACTTTTGATACTTCAGTACATTTTAGCGATTCCATTTACTTTTGATACTTCAGTACATTTTAGCGATTCCATTTACTTTTGATACTTCAGTACATTTTAGCGATTACATTTACTTTTGATACTTCAGTACATTTTAGCGATTACAGTTACTTTTGATACTTCAGTACATTTTAGCGATTACAGTTACTTTTGATACTTCAGTACATTTTAGCGATTACAGTTACTTTTGATACTTCAGTACATTTTAGCGATTACAGTTACTTTTGATACTTCAGTACATTTTAGCGATTACAGTTACTTTTGATACTTCAGTACATTTTAGCGATTACAGTTACTTTTGATACTTCAGTACATTTTAGCGATTACAGTTACTTTTGATACTTCAGTACATTTTAGCGATTACAGTTACTTTTGATACTTCAGTACATTTTAGCGATTCCATTTACTTTTGATACCAAATACTTTTAGACTTTTACTTAAACAGTATTTTACTGAGTGACTTTTACTTGAGTCATTTTCTATTAAGGTATCTTTACTTTTATTCAAGTATGACAATTGAGTATTTTCTCCACCACTGACTGTAAGTACTGTTATTGTGAAGTGGAGTCTAGGAGCCTAGGAGCATCAATGGCTCAGCCGCGAAGTTGTAGGCCACACAAGCTCACAAAACGGGACCACCAAGTGCTGAAGTACACCGGAATTAAAAAATCGTCTGTCCTCAGTTGCAACACTTCCTACCGAGTTACAAACTGCCTCTGGAAGCAACATCAGCACAATAACTGTTCGTCGGGAGCTTCTTGAAATGGGTTTCCATGGCTGAGCAGCCACCCACAAGCCTAAGATCATGCGTAATGCCAAGCGTCAGCTGGAGTGGTGTAAAGCTCACCGCCATTGGACTCTGGAGCAGTGGAAATGCGTTCTCTGAAGTGATAAATCACGCTTCACCATCTGACAGTCCAATGGATAAATCTGGGTTTGGCGGATGCCAGGAGAACTCTGGTTCTGGAAATGGTTTTTCGAGATCAGTGTGGAAGAACTTGACTGGCCTGCACAGAGCCTTGACCTCAACCCCATCGAACACCTTTGGGATAAATTGGAATACCGACTGCAAGACAAGCCTAATCACCCAACATCAGTACCCGACTCACTAATGCTCCTGTGGCTGAATGGAAGCAAGTCACCACAGCAATGTTCCAACATCTAATGGAAAGCCTTCCCAGAAGAGTGGAGGCTGTTATAGCAATAAAGGGGGGACCATCTCCATAGTAATGCCCATGATTTTGAAAATGGATGTTCGATGAACAAGTGTCCACGTACTGTTGGTCATGATCTCCATGAAACGGTTGTGATGGAACAATGCCACAACTGCAACAGATGTTTACCACCAATGTTGATACCCCTCTCTTTCCTCTGTATCCCCCGTTTGCCAATCAACTTCCAATTTTAGATGAGTAATTACGCAAATTGGAATAAAACACACCCTTTTGTTCTTCACAAAAGAAATGACAATTAAAATGTGTGGTTTTTTTTTTGTGTCTGTGAAACTCCGTAACTGCCCAAAGTTCTCCACACACTGTTTAACTGTCAAAGACTGATACGTCTGCACAGATGGATGACAGAGACAGGAGAAATTTGGAGAGGTTGCACAATAATGAGCATCACGACACACCGACACTCAAATTCCAGTCTGCCTTCTTGATCCTAGCGTTGCAATCAACACTGGGCCATCTGCAACTAAGCAATTAACATAAATTGGTGTGCATAACATACTTATAGTCAAGTAAATTCTTTACCCACTATTCTTGCCGTTAATAAGATCTGCCGAGGAGATGTTCTGAAAGCCACACTGTTGATTGGACTCACTTTGTTGGAGAAAGAGACACGTTGTAGTCCTGAAAGGGTGAACTGACATGCAGGTTTTTGATGTCCAGGTGCAGAGGGCTAGAGTGCACGTGGCCTTGCTTCTCCCTGACACAACCACCTCCTCAACACCTGGAGGGGAGAGCCGTGATCGACAGCTCCGTCTACACAGACACCACCCAGACAGAACACAACAGACAACACTCAAGCCTCTTCCAGCTGCTCAACGAGAATAAATTGGACTTGATTAGAATTAATCGCACTCACACGAGTGCAATTTGAAAAACAAAAATAATTCAGCGAAATCTGTTCGAGAGCTGAGTTGTAAACAAAGAGGAGATTTCACTTTAACTTTGTGAATACTATCGAGTACTTAACACGGGTGGCAATTATTAATTCCAGTGCAAGAAATAAATAGAAATAAATTATGTTGTACCCCTATTTACACTATAGCTCAACAATCATGTCCACGCTTTCCATCTACAATGCTAAACGAAGTAAATACCACCTTATAACTCATTCCTCTTTTTTTCATAATCCAACTGCTTGTATTACAAAGTAGGTCTGGGAATTGCCAGCGACCTCATCATGTGATATTATCACGATACCTAGCTGCTGATACAATATGTATTGCGATTCGATATTGTGATTTTATTAGATTGCGATTCAATGTTCCATATGTGTGCGGCAGCCATGGGAAAACGAGATTTGATCAGTGATGGAAACATACTGGAGTTTTTGGTGCAGGTACAACCAACTAGAGCAAAAATGATATTGCGTTCTTTTCAAAACAATACGATATCTCGTGAAAGATAATATCCCGATATGTAACTATATATGTTTTTTCCACCAATCACTTTTACAGAACATATTCAGTGTCTCCAGCAGAAGAGTATAAACAACTCCTACAGCCTAGCAGTCGCTTGTCTTTCACCACAGTCGAATTAAGTATGCAAAATGCCAACTTTCAAACTTGTCTTTATTTATCTCACATCATGGGTCTGGGTAGGGCATTGTTGCTTGAAGAATAAATTGGGTAATTCAATTAAAGTGCTTCCCAAAGACACATCATAAGTGATGGAGAATGACTCTAACCCAGGCTTGAACTCCGTGTCCCCCCATCGCTCCGCTCGCCTGACAAATGGTCTGCGGGGTATAATTGAAACACATTGTTGCCAGCATAGGTCAATAACATTATTCCCCCCTTCACCGCCACCCGATTAACAGACTCCATTTTATCTTCCCTCGCGCCATACCGAGCAGACAGAGTGGGAGTGTCAGCTGCTTATCCATAAAAGTCCCCCCTTATCTTGAAAATAAACAAATACATAAAACACAAGGCCCCTGTCTAAGCAGTTAAGGACTACTTAGTTTACGGCAAACAAGCTAGCCGCGTTTGTTTGACACATCAATACGGAACGAAGCCGAGCTGTCACCGGAAGGCTAGTGCAGACATTTACTACAGAAAAAGAAAAGACAGACAAGTAGCCTGTCAAATCTAGCAGGTCAAACATTTGCTACACAATTTGTCCTTGAACAAGACAAAAAAAGACACCAAATCTCTAGCCTGGTGAGTGCAGAACATAGTTCCACATAGCTAAAACTTTTTCTTAGCGCTTAGTGGGCTTAATTTCTTTGGATGCCTAATTTACAGCCATCACTCTGTTTATGCTTGATAAACATGGATTAATTAGCATAAGCACAAGTGTAATGTGGTGCTAAAATGAACGATTATGTGTATTTAAGCACAGACATTACAAATCAATGGGCGTAAATTAATTTGATAAACAAATGGTAAAAGTAGGGCCAGGGATCAAGGGTAAAAAACACCATTACCTCCCACTCTATGGTAGCTGCCTTTGTATAATTGTCTATAGGGTTACACAGAGTTAATTGAATTTATTCCACGCAATCTGTTTACTGTTTAGCCTTAAGGATGGGATGCAACAACAGTTCTAACATGAAACGCAATGGAGTGACTATCCTTAAAATAGATTATCTGTCTTGTGTGTGTGTGTGTGTGTGTGTGTGTGTGTGTGTGTGTGTGTGTGTGTGTGTGTGTGTGTGTGTGTGTGTGTGTGTTTAACGTGGAGCAGACCTGAATTAGTTATGGATGGGTATTCAATTAATTCCCTTTGTCAGAAATGTATGTAGGGGTGGGGTAGGATATACCATACAGTAATCCCTGATGCACACCAAGGTGGCAGCTCCATTGTCTAACTGGTGAAATGTGTTTATGAGCCAGCTCTGCGCTCGACCAACAGATTAGATGACTATTGGTGGGGGGGATAAGCAGACAGCCAGCAGTATGTCAGCCGCCTGCTCCCCCCCCCCCCCCCCCCCCCCCCCCCCCCCCCCCCCCCCACACACACACTTATTTGACAGGGGAAGAGTCAGCTTGAACAATGCCTTTAATCCATTCCCTCTCTCAATGAGACTATTTGACATGACTCTGCCGCAGCCTACGCTCCTGCATGTCCCCGCGTCTCAGTCAGGGTGCTTTTCATCAGGCCAGGCAGAGAGAAAGGTTCACCGTTCACTTCAGCTGAAGTCATGTGCATGATATCCACAGCGAAAAGTCAATGTCAGAGAGTCTTTCATTGAACCTTCATCAAATTAAGGAAATTGTTATTCGTATTTTCTTTTCTTATTTGTCTTTCAGTCCGTGGGCCTCTATACTGATGTTTTGTGAAGAAACACACGTCTTTGCATTAAAGCCGGTTCATTCTAGATTCTCGGCCGAGAGGAATAGTGTCCTTCTGCGCCGGAAGGCAGCATGGTTTCAAAAGGGCTGATTAAAAAATCCTGACCTTAGGGTGGGTATGTTTTCAAAACCGAGTCTATACATGTTAGAATGACCTTTGGCAGTGATTACAGCTTTGAGTCTTCCTGGGTAAGTCTCTAAGAGCTTTCCACACCTGGATTGTGCCATATTTGCCCATTACTCTTTTCAAAATTCTTCAAGTTTAGTCAAGGTGTTAGGGATCATGGCTAGGTAGCAATTTAAAAGTCTTGCCATTTAAGTCAATGCTGTCACTTGGCCACTCAGGAACATTTACTGTCTTCATGGAAAGCAACTTCAGTGTAAATGTGGCCTGATGTCGTAGGTTATTGTCCCGCAGAAAGGTGAATTCCTCTCCCAGCGTCTTGTGTAAATCAGACTGAAGCAGCCTGAAGCTAGTTTTCCTCTAGGATTTTGTCTGTGCTTATCTCCATCCCGTTTAATATTATCCTGGAAAAACTCCTTAGTCTCTGCCGATATCAAGCATACTCATACCATGATGCAGCCACCAGCATATTGAAAATAAGGAGTGTGTTTGCCCAAAGCATAAGGCTTTGCAATTAGGCCAAAAAGTATATTCCTTTGCAGTGTTTTTTTGTTTCAGTATTCAGCATGTTTTTGGAATATTCTGTGTATTTTCCTTCTTCTTTTCACTCATAGTCTCATTGAGACAGGAATGGATTAACTCATTTAGGTAAGTATTGTGGAGTTACTACAATGTTGTTGATCCAGCCTCGGTTTTTTCCCACCACAGCCATCACCAACACTTATGACATGATTTATTTTACTCTTGAACCAACCGAGGCTTGCCTAAACAAAGTGGGTGAATACTTATGACTATGTTTGAGTTATTTTGTTTTTATTAATTTGTCCAAATTTGTAGAATGTTCTTTTCACTTTGACATTACGGAATATTGTGTGTAGATCAATATAAAAAAAACATAATTAAACGTATTTCAATCCCATTTTGTAACGCAGTAAAATTTGGAAAAAATCCCATCGGGGTGAATTCTTTTGATACCCACTGTAGAAGGTTACACGCTAAAGACAATCTGAATAGGCTGCAAGTATAATGATCAGAGTATTCATTGAAACGCTCGAGTCCACAATAAACCCATTGCCACAGAAAGTGACAATGAATGTCCCAGTGGTGCTTTTCGGTTCTTTACATAGAGTATCAGTAGAGATGCATGTTTTAAACGGGGTATCACAGCTACACAGAGTTGGTTCGAGAACAACCTGACTCCTTGTCACGTGATATGGGACCTGGCCTTTTATTCGGGAGAGCTTCGTACAGGCCATTGTCTTGTACGGGCATCAAAAATGTAGTATGAATATGAGATAAAGCAGACAAAACTGAATGACAGAGGACATTTATGACAGCGACGAACAATGTGGCTTCTACAGCAACAGATGAAGGCATCAGCACAAAACCCTGAAAAATATTAGCAGATTTTCATCCTCTTAACAATGTCCTTTGACGGCCGACCTCTGCCCAACCAAACCTGTAAATATTCCCGTAACCGTAACCTACAGGGTCACCCCACCATGTAAGCATGGGTCATGTTATTAGATAAAGTAACCCTGTTGGCCTGTCCAGGGGCTCTGGCGGTTTTAATGGAAGATAGGGAGAGGTTTATGGTAGTGCTGAACTACACAAGAAAGATCACGCGTGGCTGCTCAGTGGTCGATCAGACCAGGAATGACACATGCCCAGCCCCAGATCATGACCGATGCACCCCAGGCCATGTGAAATGACCAACACCAACCAGTGAAGGCCTTAAAATGACTCTGTCACTGTCTTGGGGCGATATGGCAAGTCCAACGAGGCAACCACTTCTTTGGAATGAGCATATAATAAAAACTGGTTAGGTTGAAACACACTCCAAGTGTGTGTTCAGGTGTAGGCTTCAACTACATTATGGGCATTGCTACCAGATAGTCTCTTTCAGACTTGTGGGCATGTAGGACATAGGCCATATAGAATATGCAGGGGGGGCTCTCGAGAGGGTGAAAACGTTTCAGAAGAATGTGGTTATGGCTTTGAAGTGAATGAAATGGCTCACCGGTAAGACCAAGGATTTCGACATGAACATGTGAAAGTGAACTCACATGAGTCCAACGATATGGTCGGCCTAAATCTATTGTGTGTCTTCCATGTGGTTTGCAGCAACAGTTGGATGCGCATAATATACCGTTAGGCATTGATCACCTAACGTCATAGAACATCCACGCAACATCCCTGTAACGTTCCTCCAGCAGCTGTTTGTTCCAGGGCAACTGATTATTTAATTTGCTTAAGTAAAAAGGATCATTGCCAATTAAATGCACATTAAATGAGCGAGCATGGGATGCTGCCAGATGTTTAGAAATAGCCGTCCTTATTTATTTTTCCCTAATAGCCAGCAGCATGGTCCTTCCCTCCCCAGACAGAAGACATACAGTAATGACACATAGACACATGCATCCCCAGTAGCCGGGAGAAAAGACTGATGTTTTCCAATAGCAAAAGGTATGAAGATTAAGCTACACATTCTGGCAAGAATGTACATTCCTCAGACCACAATTACTTGGCATAGGCAGGCGGTTTAAGAGGACTGCCTTGAAGTATTGATGCTGTAAGTTAAGATGGGGATCAATTGACGGGTGGAGGAAAAAGTACCCGGTAGTCATGCTTGAGTCAAAGTAAAGAAACCATAAAAGGAAACGACTCAGGTAAAAGCGAAAGTCACCCAGTCAAATACTACTTGAGTAAAAGTGTAAAAGTATTTGGCTTTAAATGCACTTAAGTCTCAAAAAGCAAATGTAACTGCTAAAAAATACTTAAGTATCAGAAGTACAAGTATAAATCATTTCACATTCCTTATATTAAGAAAACCAGACGGCACTTTTTTATTGTTTTGTAATTCTTTACGGATAGCCAAGGGCACACTCCTACACTCAGACACAATTTACCAAAGAAGCATTTGTGTTTAGTGAGTCCACCAGATCAGAGGCAGTAGGGATGACCAGGGACGTTCTCTTGATAAGTGTGTGAATTTTACAATTTTTCTGTCCTGCTAAGCATTCAAAATATAACTAGTACTTTTGGGTGTCAAGGAAAATGTAGGGAGTAAAAAGTACATTATTTTCTTTACAAATGTAGTGGAGTCAAAAATATGTATTGTAAAGTAAAGTACAGATACAGTACCCCCAAAAAATGACTTAAGTAGTACTTTAAAGTATCTTTACGTAAGTACTTTACACCACTGTAATTGACTGACTTACTCTAGTATTATGATTAGTGGTTTAGCACCGTATCAGAATTATGATTTTAACAATAGTCTACTATTTACAGGAAGCTCATTGAGTGAACATCATAACCAATGATCAATATTGTAGAGTGAAATCAATTATGGTACCAGAACCAAGAAGCTATAGAACTTTCCTGAAAATCCTTTACCCAGATTAACATCTTCACATAGCCATGGAAGATGAATGGGTGTCAGCTGCTCTACCAATCTGGCCGGCTCTACTTTGACCCCACAACAATGGCCAGGACCCTCCCGTGTGCCCTGGACCAGCAGAAAGAGCTGAATGTAGTCTTTCTCCAATCACCTGGCTGACCTGGGTACAGCCTAACGTGCCTCTGAGCAGCACATTTGTATTCCCATAAGCCCAGACCCAGACCAGCCTTACTCTGGGCTTCATGGACCAAGCATCCATTGCAGGTGTCATTAGCTGACCGCAAAGTTTCCCTGAGCCAACCCTATTAGAGGAGGAGTGGTTCGGACCAGTGATGTGTTTTAACCCTGGATTGCTGATGCTTTGAAGCCACTGGCCACCATATCGGTACTCCGTAGGAACAAATGGAATTCTACAGTATTTCAATACCATTTTTCAATGACAAAATGACATGTATTGAAGCAATTATTTGTTGAGGTGGGGACAGTAACATTAGTTCTCAAAAAAAATGTGTTTTTAGATTTTATGTACAAAAAAAACAGCACCCCCTGTCAGTTCTCTAAGGTCATTACATAACATTGGTCTGGACTCAACCCCAATCACCTCTGAGGACTGGCTCACACTACGCCAACTGACTGAGGGAATGTTCTATCAAAAAAAACTCATTAGACTCCTGGAGGAAATCATTGTAAATGAATAGGAGGAATGACAAGAGAATGAGCCTATTTATTTTTTAAGAAAAGGTGCGTCAGTCTTCTTCTACCACTTAAACTGCAGAATCATATGCAGTATAATCCTTTCTGTAGTTGCTCTGACAAAACAACACACCATTGAGCAGATACCATCAATTCAACCAGCCGTAATCCAAGCACCTCTAGCTAGTATCCTTCCTTCAATTTTGCCTGGAGGCAACTGCAAACATCACACACTGCATCCAGATGACATGAGAGGGTTTAAAGTTATACCCAGCTCGTTAAGTATCTGAAAAGGCTACTCACACTTGATCCAGGAGGGGATTGATTGTCTCTGCTGTAACCAAGAAGCTTGATCTTGCAAGCTTGCCACCTGTAACTAGCAAGTTAGGAAACCAAATGCATAGCCCTGAGGTGGAGAAAATGTATTCGGCACTAACAAATTTAATTCATAATTATAAGATACAGTACACTTGCTCGTCGAACTTCTCATTCCAAAATCATGGGCATTATGGAGTTGGTCTCCCCTTCACTGGAACTAAGGGGCCTAGCCCAAACCATGAAAAACAGCGGCAGACCATTATTCCTCCTCCACCAGACTTTACAGTTAGCACTATGCATTGGGGCAGGTAGTGTTCTCCTGGCATCCGCCTAACTCAGATTTGTCCGTCGGACTGCCAGATGGTGAAGCGTCATTCCTCACTCCAGAGAACGTGTTTCCACGGCTCCAGAGACCAGTGGGGACGAGCTTAACACCTCTCCAGCTGAAGCTTGGCATTGCGCTTGGTGATCTTAGGTTTGTGTGTGCCTGCTTGGCCATTGAAACCAATTTCATAAATCTCCTGACGAACAGTTATTGTGATGACGTTGCTTCCAGAGGCAGTTTGGAACTCGGTAGGGAGTGTTGCAACCGAGGACAGATGATTTTTACACGCTATGCGCTTCAGCACTCTGTGGCCCCGTTCTGTGAGTTTGTGTGGCCTACCATTTTACGGCTGAGCCGTTGTCGCTCCTAGATGTTTCCACTTCACAATAACAGCACTTACAGTTGACCGGGAAAGTTCTAGCAGGGCAGACATTTTACAAACTAAATTATTAGAAAGTTGGCATCCTATGACGGTGCCATGTTGAAAGTCACTCTACTAGGCCATTCTACTGCCAATGTTTGTCTATGGAGAGTGCATGGCTGTGTGCTCAATTGTATACACTTGTCAGCAAAGGGTGTGGCTGAAATAGTCGAATCCACAAATTTCAAGGTGTGTCCACATACTTTTGTATATATAGTATCTTTAGCTGGCAAACCTTAGTAGTGAAATTCAAGTGTAACTTAATCACCACATGCTGCTGAACAGTGGGCATCATGTCCCAAAACTTCCTTTACTCCTTCTGATCTTTGTAAAAAAAAACATACCATTAATTACATTTATGAGGGGGAAAATATGCGTGTTTACTGTATGTAATATTTGTGGGACGGTATTGAAAATCATTCCATCGTTATTTCGTTATTTCGAAATACCCCAGTCTACGGTATATACGGTATACCATCCAAGCCTAGTCACAGATCAGATCTGGCAGATCAGATCTAGCAGATCAGATCTAGCACGGACCATTAGTTGTAATACAGGAGGCTGTCTGTCAGGAGGGGTGACAACCAGAGAGGGGCCTCCCAACCAGCCACCCAACCAGGGTAATCAGCTGAGCAGTGACAGTGGGTGGTCAGAGTAGATTTGTGGGGGTTGCCTGACTTATATGACCACTTTATGCAGTGGCTTGGGATAAGGCAGCCATGCTTGTTTTAGCTAATGCAATTAACCTTGTGTGGTTATTCCCCCTTCCTCCGCCACCTCCCCCTCCCCGGTAGAGGGCAAAAAAGGGAGATCAGTCGGAAGAGGGCGGGATGACGGAGAAAGGGAGTACAGATTGAAGGAAGGAGAGAAGTACTGCGGGAGAAACACAGAGACAGGATGTAAAGAGAGAGAATCAGCAAGATAATAATGAGAGCGAAAGAGCGAAAGAGAAAGAAGGAGAAATAGCAAAAGAAAGAAAGAAAGAGATGCCAGGAGGAACTTAACATTTAATGATGGGGAGCTGGAGCAGGAGCTAGGGGCTGGCTGGCGGGATGTGTGCCTCCTCGGGGGAGCGAGGAGCAGGGGTTTGCAGGGCAGACCTTTGAGAGGGGGGAAAGATGAAGAGGCAGTGTCAGGCTGCCTTTTAATGGTCAGGAGTGTGGTTAGTTCCACTGACTCAGGCCTCTCCCCCGTGGCTCCGAGTCCACTCCATATAACTGGCCATAATTCACCTCATTTGGCAGTTTGGGGTCTCCGAGGTCTGGGATAAAAAGTGTGGAGAGTCCTAATGGCAGGCGGAACAGCTGAGGGCACATCTTATGAGATCTCGGCAGGTAAAATTTTCTGGAGCAGGCCCTGGAAACTACCCCAATCTATTAGGAACAGGAGAAGAGGAGGAAAGGAGCAGAGGATAAGTTCGGAGCTGTCTCAATAAGCTACAGTAGACTGGATGACTGAAACAAGGGGTTCCACTATGAATGTGGAAGTGTCAGATCTGCAGGTCCTTTGCATTTTCCCCCACTGGTATTCCCAATGTATGATACTTTTTGCTGTATACACCAAGTCAAACAGCGCCGGTTCACTTCCCCCACCAACCCACCCCAGGACGTCAACTGAAGCAGGAAGAGACCAACATAACATTTCAACTAATTAGTCAGGCTGGACCTGCTGAGACCATTTCATGACTGGTGGAATTGTATCAGGGATGTAGGATGATGATACGTAACATGTTAAATGAATGATCATCCCAGAATCCCCCCCCCCAACACATACACACACACACACACACACACACACACACACAAACACTTGACAATTGGCCATGGAGTGGTCTAATCTGCTGGTGTTGATTAGCAGTGGAGAGGAATAGCCTAGTGTACAACATTGCTGCTGGTACCACTGCTTTCTGCTGCACTGAACAGAGACACACAGTCATTGACCCAGTGTTGCACCGCAGGGAGTGATGCCATGCCTCCATCCCTGGGACTTTTAATTGAGAGACCAGAAGATGGGGTTGAGTGGGGGAAGGGGTGGGGCAGTGTGCCTCTGATGTGTAGTCAGGAAGGGGGGGGGGGGGGGACTAGTCTAGGCTTGTTCAGTGAGGCCCTCACAGAGAGAGCACCACTGAACCCCTCCGTGTATGGGCAAGTTTGGACCCCCGCCCCTCATGTCTAGCTCCGTCTGGTGGCACAATGAAACGGTGTTGAAGCACATCAGTGTCTAATCCATACTTTATAATATATTTAATGTCATAGTCAAATACCCAGTTAAAGTATGATAATTGCAAGAGCAATTGTTGGTCCATGTCACCATTCATATTGACAACATGCTCTCTGTTTTGTGTCAACTAATATCGTCATATTTATCGTACAGTACATGTTTCCGAACACATGTTATGGATACTGGAACCGTTTTAATGTCTGGCAGATGATTGAAGGACATTTAGCCTATGCAATCTAAAAGGACTTCAGAAAGCACATTATGTTATGGGCATTTCTGTATAGTCTTCAGAACCACAGCTAGATCTAAGAGATGCCCAGCAACCATAGACAGGGACTGGTAAGATACTCCACTAATAAACTTTCAGATGCTGTCGCACAACCCAAGTGCACCCTTTATATTCACTATCTCATTATCAACAAGAACACTTCAATTCTCCACGCATAGCTGCATATTATTGCTGATGTTATTCATAGTGATTGTGTGTGTGTGTGTGTGTGCGTGCGCGTGCGTGCGTGCACATCTGCATCGACTGAATGTGCATTCAGTGACATACAATACCTTCCTCTTCTCAATGGAGGAACCATGATGGACACAACTACAGGAATAAGGGAGAGATTCCATAGACCCAGCCGGCGCAATTTTGAAATGAGGCTTGCTGGTTATGGGACACCCATATGATGTGAAGGTTAATCATGAACTGCTCTCGGTAATGCTAGTCACTGCGTACCATCGCAATCAGCTCTGTGAGAGGAGCAGTGGGTTACAAGACAAGAACTTGATTAAAACCACTGTGATGATAGCGTGCCTTCAACTCTCATTCTGCGGGTTCTCCCAGCATCTGCACACACACACACACACACACACACACACACACACACACACACACACACACACACACACACACACACACCTAAATTATATATATATATGTATTTTAATCTGGCATCATTTCTCTAAGCATCCAAATTATTTTGCTCAAATATTGAAGCCAATACTGAAGCAAGATGAAGCCCCAAATAAAGAGTTCAAATAAAGCTATTGTCGTTTCTCCAATCTCATGGTTTACCAAAAAAGAAGAGCGAACACACACTCGCACAATAGCAAGAAATCAGGCGCATGCACAGTGGCATTCACACGCACTCTCCCTGTTCAGCTCTCAGTGATATGATATCTTATGACAGTGATATGACAGCATAGGTGCATCAAAGCTGGGACCGAGAGACTGGAAAAACAGCTTCTATCTCCAGGCCATCAGACTGTTAAATAGGCACCACTAGCCGGACTCCGCCAAGTACCCTGCCTTGAACTTTAGTCAGTGTCACTAGCCGGCTACTACCACGGTACTCTACCATCCACCTTAGAGACTGCTGCTCTAGGTAGATATACATTGAACACTGGTCACTTTAATCATGTTTACATACTGTTTTCCCCACTTCATATGTATATACTGCATTCTGGTCAAGGCTCATCCTATATAACTACTGCAGTACACACCTTTTCTGCTGATACAGTGCATTTTTTCATTTTTTCATTTGTTCAGTGCATTACAGCCTTATTCTAAAATGGATTAAATAAATTAAACATCCCATCAATCTACACACAAAACCCTGTAACGACAAAGCAAAAACAGGTTTTTAGAAATGTTTGCGAATGTATTAAAGATCAATAACAGAAATACCTTATTTACATAAGTATTCAGACCCTTTGTTACGAGACTTGAAATTGAGCTCAGGTGCACCTTGTTTCCACTGTTTCTATTGGTCATTCATTGGAGTCCACCTGTGGTAAATTCAATTGATTGGACATAATTTGAAAGGGCACACACCTGTCTATACTGTTTAAGGTCCCACAGTTGACAGTGCATGTCAGAGCTAAAACCAAGCCATGAGGTTGAAGAATTGTTCGTAGAGCTCCGAGACAGGATTGTGTCGGGGCACAGATCTGGGCAAGGGTACCAAAACATTTCTGCAGCATTGAAGGTCTCCAAGAACACAGTGGCCTCCATGATTCTTAAATGGAAGAGGTGTGGAACCACCGGCCAAACTGAGCAATTAGGGGAGAAGGGACCTGGTCAGGGAGGTGACCAAGAACCCGATGGTCACTCTGACAGAGTTCCTCTGTGGAGATGGGAGAACCTTTCAGAAGGATACCATCTCTGCAGCACTCCACCAATCAGGCCTTTATGGTAGAGTGGCCAGATGGAAGCCACTCTTCAGTAAAAGGCACAACAGCCCTCCTGGTAGTTTGACAAAAGGCCACTAACGGATTCTCAGACCATGAGAAACTAGATTCTCTGGTCTGATGATACCAAGATTGACTCTTTGACCAGATAAACGTCACATCTGGAGGAAACCTGGCACCATCCCTACGGTGAAGTGCGGTGGTGGCAGCATCATGGTGTGAGGAGGTTTTTCAGTGACAGGGACTGGGAGACTAGTCAGGATAGAGGGAAAGATGAACAGAGCAAAGTACACAGATATCCTTGATGAAAACCTGCTCCAGAGCATTCATGACCTCAGACTGGGGCGCAGGTTCACCTTCCAACAGGACAACGACCCTAAGCACACAACCAGACAACACAGGAGTGGCTTCGGGACAAGTATCTGAATGTGCTTGAGTGGCCCAGCCAGAGACTGGATTTGAACCCAATCTAACATCTCTGGAGAAACCTGAAAATAGATGTGCAGAGATGCTCCATATCGAACCTGAAGTGGACCTGCAGAGAAGAATGGGATAAACTCCCCAAATACAGGTGTTCAAAGCTTGTAGAATCATAACCAAGAAAACTCGAGACTATAACCAAAGGTGCTTCAACAAAGTTTTTTATAAATGAGCAAAACAAACAAAATGGGGTATTGTGGGATATTGTGTGTAGATTGATGAGGATTTTTATTGTTTATGTTTAGAGTAAGGTTGTAACGTAAGAAAACATGGAAAAAGTGGTCTGAATACTTTCCCGAATGCGCTGTGTATACCAGGCCCTGACAATGCTCATTCTCATATTTTAATATTTTTTTACTCCTTTTGTTTTTATTATTTAGATTTGTGTGTATTGTTTCGTATTGTTAGGTTTTACTGCGCTGATGGAGCTGGAAACATAAGCTTTTTTTGCTGCACCCAAGATAAAATCTGCAAAATATGTGTACGAGACGAATAACATTTGTTTTGATTTTATACCAGAATGCCAAGATGCGATGATGACTATGCTGCATTCAATGACAAAAGAGGGGAATAATGACTTGGTGAATTGAGAATTCCATTTTCCACCTCTTGCCAAGTTGAGTGGGAGTATATTTGAAAAACATGTAAGAGCAGCGAGGAGAACAACAACGCTCGTGCCATTTAACAGGAATGTGAAATCAATATACAGTCTGGAAATGGCAGGAAAAACATCATTGTAAACCAGTTATTGACATGTTAAAGTAATTTACACTTGCTGGTACATGACAGATCGTTGCAATATTTATTTAGCCAGTGGGGGGGGGGGGGAGAACTACACAGCAGCTGCAGCTCTCGCCAGATGCTGAAGTTCCTCTGTCCGTCCATCACCCCCCCCCCCCCCCCCCCCCTTTAAACACTTCCCTTCTTACTGCCACCCGACAGCTTTAAAACAACTGCACAATTAGAGCTGCATCTGTCACACGCAGCCTCACTCTCAATCAGAGCAAGTTTGCAGTGGGCGAGCCGTGCGGAAGTAAACATCCAGTACACCAACAGAACTACGCTGCTTCTACGGCAAGATATGGAGATAAACATTGATCTATGCCACAGTCATATAGCCGAGGCATCACAGGTACAGCTAGAATATAACAATACTCCAAAACTGATGTTATTATTACAAGATAATCTATACAACTGGGTTTAGACATGTACTATACGGTGGTAAACGTTTTCTACTGTTCTCATTAACAACTAATAATGTTAACAATAGTGGACCATATAGACATAAAATAATTGTGGAGCGTACTATTGTGTTGCGGCACCTATTACATCTCCACGTACATTTCAACACCGCCAGTGAGAAAGAGAGGAAATATGGAAGTGGTAGCAGGAGCAGACCGACTAGCAGGCAAGGTAATTAAAAACACAAAGTAAAATGTCACAGTGAATCTGTATCCTCTGGAGTTCAGCCATCAGACAAAGACAGGAGGGGGGAGAAGAGAGGAGAAGAGGGAAGGAAGAGGAAAGGACACGAGGAAAGCTGGAAAGAATGTGAGACCCATGGAGTGGCATAGGTCTGTGACATTGTACCAGTGAGAGATGTGTAACCATGACACAGTATACGGTAAAACCCTGGTTACAGTGTAGCAGCACTATGACAAGTCCAGATGCTGTCACTCAGCTCTTGGTACAGTGTCGAATTGAATAAGTCGGCTTCAGTTTAAAACCGATTGCCTTAATTTAAGTTAGGTAAACGTATCTATTCTGGGCATGATTAATAGGTTCATTTATATGATTTATAGTCTGATTTGATAGGAAAGAAACATGCAGAGTACAAGGACATTGACCCTGCAGATAAGTGCCATTCAGTTATCAATAGCAAAATCGTACCTTTCTCATTTTACCAACGCTAAACTTTAGGCTGAGTTGATGTAATGAAGCTGAAAAAATATGGCATGTGATAAAATTGTGAGTAAACTACGTATTACTTCATAAAGCAAAGATAAAATCTAGTTCTTAAATAGTATCATACTGTAATTTATGAAATAAAACAGGCATGTCTTCATCTTAAAGAGCTATGATTTATGAAATATTTGCTAATAGTAAAGAAGACCATGTAAATTGGAATGCACTGTTTGGTATGCGTTCACTCGGAAAGAGCACAAAGGAAACTAAAAACCAAGAAAAGGGAAAAGTTTCATATTAATGTGAGGGCTTGGGATTTTTCACTGACAATGACCAGAATACAACCATGCCCTCTCCTTATAATCAAATCAAATCGTATTGGTCACATACGCATGGTTAGCAGATGTTAATGCGAGTGTAGCGAAATGCTTGTGCTTCTAGTTCCGACCATGCAGTAATATCTAACAAGTAATCTAACAATTTCAGAACAACTACCCCATACATACAAGTGTAAAGAATGAATAAGAATATGTACATATAAGTATATGGATGAGCGATGGCCGAACGGCATAGGCAAGATGCAGTAGATGGTATATAGTACAGTATATTCATATGAGATGATCAGAATAATGTTTGCGAAGGGTGTCTTTTAATTTTCAGCTCAGCGTAGTTTTGACAAGTATAATTGATTGATGTCCGCAGGACACAATAAATCGTTTACAGATTTATTTCTGCTTTGAATGAAGTCAACATGAGCACATTTCCACCCTCTATCGTTACATGTGAAGAGCTGATGGAAAGCAAGTCTTGGCGTGCTCGGTGTGATTAGCTAGCATTACGCACTCCCGGTGCTTCTGTTCGGTAGAATTAACACCTCTGTTCTTTCTGTCTCTCACACCCCCCCCCCCCCCCACACACACACACACACACACACACACACACACACACACACACACACACACACACACACACACACACACACACACACACACACACACCTTCATGAACTGTGAGATTATTGGGCTCTCTCTCTCTCACGCATACACACACACCCACACACATATACACGTTCATGGAATTATTACAACATGGATATCCTAGTAAAAAGGCAATGAAGAGAAGAATCGTTATCTGTACATTTTTACCCACAAAAGAAATGTGTTCTACTATAGTTTCATTGCTATTATGTGTATGACAATCTGTTTTGTAAGAGTAAACACACATTTGATGCTTCACGTGTTCTGCTAATTGAACAATAATACTGCAAGAGTTTTATGTGGTCTTTTAGGAGGACTGTGTGTTTTCCAAGGAAAAGTCCAGGTGGAATCTCAATACAGTTGAGTAGGGTTAAAGTATATGAAAGACGCCCTCTAGTGGTGGGAGATCATACTGACTGAGAGGACAGGAGGAATCACAGGAGAGCAAGGTGAAGGCCTTTTCTCAGACAGGCCTATGTATTGAAATCGTATTTACTGTGTTTACTGTGGATAAGATGAAGAGGAGAGTCACCGTGTCACTGGACACTAGCTCTGACAACAAGCTGAGGGGGATGGGCTTGGCTCTGCATTGTGGAGAAGTTCTGCTCAACAGCAGAACACAGGCATACACTGCAGCCTTTACAGAACCAGCCCGAAAGCTTTATTCCTTGTAATTCTCTCCTGTTTGAATTCAATTCAGGCAATGCCGGTTCTAATATGAGCCCTCAAATCCACACATATCTGAGAGTTATTCCCTAGCAGAACTATGGATGTACTCAATCCAATCTTTTCAGTTGTAATAGCGTTCATGTTTGATCTGTATTGTTTATTGCCTTGGTGTAGACAGTTCAATAGGAGCAAGACTGGTAGGAACGTTTGGTCTAGTACGGACATCTCCAGTTCAGTCTGGTATGGATAAGTAGTTTTGCCTAGTATGGATAACTATAGTAGTTTTGTCTAATATGGGTAACTTTATAGTAGTTCTGTCTAGAATGCATTGCTCTATAGTATTTTGTCTAGTATGGATAGCTATATAGTAGTTTTGTCTAGTATGCATTGCTCTACAGTAGTTTTGTCGAGTATGCATCGCTCTATAGTAGTTTTGTCTAGTATGCATTGCTCTACAGTAGTTTTGTCGAGTATGCATCACTCTATAGTAGTTTTGTCTAGTATGCATTGCTCTTTAGTATTTTGTCTAGTATGGATAGCTCTATAGTAGTTTTGAGTAGTATAGATCGTTTTATAATAGTTTTGTCTAGTGTGCATTGCTCTATAGTATTTTGTCTAGTATGGATAGCTCTATAGTAGTTGTGTCTAGTATGGATAGCTCTATAGTAGTTTTGTCTAATATGCATTGCTCTATAGTAGTTTTGTCTAGTATGCATTGCTCTATAGTAGTTTTGTCTATTATGCATTGCTCTATAGTAGTTTTGTCTAATATGCATTGCTCTATAGTAGTTTTGTCTAGTATGCATTGCTCTATAGTAGTTTTGTCTAATATGCATTGCTCTATAGTAGTTTTGTCTAGTATGCATCGCTCTATAGTATTTTGTCTAGTATGGATAGCTCTACAGTAGTTTTGTCTAGTATGGATAGCTCTATAGTATTTTGTCTAGTATGGATAGCTCTATAGTATTTTGTCTAGTATGCATCGCTCTATAGTATTTCGTCCAGTATGGATAGCTCTATAGTAGTTCTGTCTAGTATGGATAGCTCTATAGTAGTTTTGTCTAGTGTGCATTGCTCTATAGTAGTTATGTCTAATATAGATAGTTCTATAATAGTTTTGTCTAGTATGCAGTGCTCTATAGTATTTTGTCTAGTATGGATAGCTAAATAGTAGTTCTGTCTAGTATGCATTGCGCTATAGTATTTTGTCTAGTATGGATAGCTCTATAGTAGTTTTGTCTAGTATGCATTGCTCTATAGTATTTTGTCTAGTATAGATAGTTCTACAATAGTTTTGTCTAGTATGCATCACTCTAGAGTAGTTTTGTCTAGTAAGGATAGCGCTGTAGTACTTTTGCCTAGTATGCATTGCTCTATAGTAGTTTTGTCTAGTATGGATAGCTCTATAGTAGTTTTGTCTAGTATGCATTGCTCTATAGTAGTTTTGTCTAGTATGGGTAGCTCTAGATTTGTAAGAGTAGTTTTATAGATTTTGGTATGAATAGCTCTATAGTAGTTTTGTCTAGTATGTACAGTATACTGCTGTAGTAGTTCAGTCTAGTATGAGGTGCTTTATAGTTCTATTTGGTAGGGATATCTCTAGAATACTTCTCCCTGGTATTGATAGCTTTAGATTTGGTGTAAGCAGTTTGATAAGCCACAGATTTGTTCAGTCTGGTATGGATCTCTTGTAGTAGTGTGAAGAGAGAGTTCAGTGAGGAGGCGATGGGGTGAGGTGTCTCTCGGTGAGGCACGGTTAGGGTGCGGTGGGGGGATTGGGAAGTGCCGTGTAGGGACGGCTGCCCGGAGTTGGAGACAGTAAAGGTTCACACACAGTACCAGAGAAACCCCCCCAGCCGGGACTGCCACAGAGGGAGCAGTGGAGATGCCCAGGGAGAGAGAGAGGGAGAGAGGGAGAGAGAGAGAGAGAGAGAGAGAGAGAGAGAGAGAGAGAGAGAGAGAGAGAGAGAGAGAGAGAGAGAGAGAGAGAGAGAGAGAGAGAGAGAGAGAGAGAGAGAGAGAGAAAGTGTGGGGGCGAAGAAAAAAAAAGATGGAGAAAAAAAACCAGCATGCATCAGCAGAAAGGGAAAAAAAGAAGGAGAAGAGCAGGAGGCAGTATTCAACTTTCGATCTCATTCCCCGCTGTGTTTCAGGCAAGAGATAGCCTTTGAAGAGGTATTGGCAAAATATATGTGTCCACACACACACACACACACACACACACACACACACCCTTATCATGCCCGACTCCATCACAAAAAACAACAACAATAACAATAATAATAGCAGAGAAAGGAGCGTATGATCGTCTGATCCAGATGTGAGTCGTTTGGTGTACGCCTACGCACAATGTCTGGTTGGTGGCTAGGGTCAGGGAACATCAGCCTCTCCAGCAAACACAACACAGCACAGAGCTGCACATAGATATCGGAGTCGTGAATCCACTAAATATGCTGCAGCGCCAGGTTAACAGGATGCCTTTTTCTTTCTGTCTCCACTGTTTTAGTCTTTCATGATTTATTTCTCCTGCAACTATTATCCCCTCAAGGTGTCCTCCGAGGCTAGTGGATAAGCCATTTGAAATACATTTCCTCAAGTTCCTTTCAGTCTTTTTTTTTTTTTTTTTGGAAACTGCTGTTATGACTCAAATTGGCCTCGAGAAAAGTGGAGAGAGGTAACCACACTGGAAAGTGTCTGCTGTAGCCTACTTTTGTACATATGTGTAACTGGTATACAGGTGACAGGGTAGCTTAGCTAGATAGCTTGTGGATAGCTTGTGATGCTGGGACTTTGATCGCTGATATAGGGAATAGGTTGGGGGAGGGAACTGTTTTGTCAAAGCGGCTGCCTGGACAGCACGGGGAGAGGGCGACGGTCTATGTCGTGCACCTGGTGAGCTTTTACCATGTCATCGTTGTGCGGCCACAACAGGAGTGAGTAAAGGGCCGGGAAAGGAGGAAAGGGGTCTGAGATGAAGTCTTCTGCTCGGCTGTTTGACAAAGAAAACGGAATGCTATTGGTTGATAAGAGTGACCATACAAACGCAGTACACAAATACCTTGGCGCCCATGATAGTGCGCACAATGAGAACTTCATGCCTGGACTGAACCTGAGCTATTGGCGATCAGTAAATAAGTGTTTCACGGACTACTTGAAATATACGTATGCCGTTCTATCAACCAGTTGTGTCAATTATACACAGAATCCCATGTGGTGTTTTCATTAGACATTCGATGATTTCATCCAATGAGCTGATTGGTTCCCGTATCTGTTTACTGAGGGTGCCTGGGTCTAGTACGCCAAATCGTATCTCCCCGTGCAATCAGAACACTCTGAATTCATCACGGCTTACCTTAACCTGCCTTTCTCATTGTCCTTTCATCTAGACACCGCAATTTAGCATCCAGTAGCAAATAGGATGAACCGAGAAGGTGGGGAAGAGGGAGGGACAGGGAGTGTGAGAAGACAAGGAGGACGAACAGAGAAACTGAGAGAGAGAGAGGGAGGGAGAGAGAGGGAGAGAGAGGGAGGGAGAGAGAGGGAGAGAGAGAGAGGGAGAGAGAGATGAGCTCTCCGACGTCGTCCTCGTTCATGTCAAGAACCAGTCACGTGTGAAAACTTGCCTTAACTCCTCTGCCTCTGACTAGCGGCTGGGAGAGTTTGACAGATCTGTGCGCCAGCGGAGGCGTCTCCCTGCCATTTGGCATGCCATGCGCGTCTGGTGCGCTGGAGACTGCCTGTCAAATGCCTATGAGTCCATAGAGCAGCCAGAGACCCTACGGAGCGCCAGATGGGCCATTAAGGTAGTATTAATGTAGATGCCATCGCTTTTCTCCTCTGACTGGGACATGCTCTTTCGAACTGCGAGCAGCTGCTGCCATTTACTGCGACAGCTTCCTGCTAACTTTGGCCAACTGGCATTCGACTGGCTGACTCTTTCTATACGCTACCTGCGACTTTTGTCTTTTCCCCCTCACTTTGGATGGGAGGGTTGATCTTTTTCAGCTTCCTCTTCTACGGTGAAACCCCAACACGTGCGCGGACACACATACACAATCTTGTCAGTTACAGGAAAATTCATCCATCAATACACGCACACTGAGTGGCAGTGTATGGTTATTCCAGTTTACGCCCCACTGAGTGTTAATATCATGCTTTAATTGAGAGGAAATTGGCTGCTGGCAAGGAAAAGAAAGGTTAAGAAAAAAAACACCATGGATAAGTGTTGCAATCAGTAATATTCTATTTGCTTAAATAGACTAAAATGGGATGTTTTCAGATCATTATTCAAATCACATTGACAAAATCCTATTAGTAGACTTAGGTTTCTTTCCACCAGGAAATGTGCAGAACTGTTGAGGAATGTTACATACTGTATGTGTTCGTCATTATTCTGTACGCACTGGGGGTACATTATAACATGACCCAGGATGCAGGGCAGTAGTAAACCACAAGATAAAAAAGGTGACACAACAACTAAAAAAACAATATTTATGCAAGATGCCATTGATAGAAAAACCCAAATTGAGGGGTGGGGGAAAAAGCATGGTGACTACATGACTATTGCGGATGTGTACAGCATCCAAGAATTACAAGTCTCTTTTAATAGGTGTTTTTCCACCCCATTCCGGTCTCCACAGCACCTCCCTCCTACTGTACTCTCTCCATCCATCAAGGCCCATGTTATTCTTCTTCCTCGAGGCATGATGTACACACTATTTGCGCATGCCTCATCCCTCTCTGCAGGAGCAGTGTCTCTCAGCAACAGCCCAGGCCTAAAGGGGAGGAACAGAACAAGGAGGAACTCTTTTCTGTTAGCTCCTCCTGAGGAGAGAGCTAGTTTGGGTCCCACATCCCCTCCATACTGGGGACAGAAGTAAACTGTGTCATTTAGAGCTGGGACGATAAGCAGAAAATGATCAGCACCGGCCATGCTGACCACATATCGCAGGCATTTAGCTGATATCATCTATTATAATAAGTAGCATAACTAAATAAGTTAGAAGTTTGACATGAAATACATTTGCGAAAATAGGTTATTTTTAATGGGACAGATAAACGGGTAGTAAACGAAATGTTGTGCACAATGTCATGAACCTATCGCTCTGTTTATTGTTATCACATAAATTCTGTAAATTTATTGTGATATGGATTTTTTTTGTACATGACGCCCAGCTCTACTGTATCTGGCTGATAACCCGCTTGTCTGCCTGCCAGGC